>NW_026869602.1:0-79500 GCF_023558535.2 Drosophila nasuta | reverse complement strand
GCTTTTGGATGCACACTTCATCTGCCTAACGATTATTTCGCAGATTTAAATTCGCCGCCAAGACCAGCTGAGTTTGTCAGTGAATTTCGAACCAGCATGCAAGCGCTAAGGCCCATCTCGGCAGCACACCACAGCAAGCCAAAACTATTCATTCACAAGCATATCCACGAATGTTCCCATGTGTTTGTGAGAACCGATGCCGTGAAGCAACCGCTGCAACCACCATACTCTGGGCCATACCAAGTGATCGACAAGCTTTCAGATCGAGTTTTTGTTATTCGAATGAATGGGAAGGACACATCTATTTCAGTGGACAGACTGAAACCAGCATACTTAGAGAGCAACGACCCTAGCAACGAGACGGAGGATTCCTTAACCACAAAAACTCGGTGCACAAAAACTTATGAAAGACGTGTCTAGAGGGGGAGTACTGTGGCAACTCTGTCATCCACCTATTGCCCACATGCTGGCAACACCAATCGATTAGTGGTTTAATCGTTAATCGTTCGCAGCCAACTTCACTTAATTTTGTGCTTTCAATTTCATCAGACTTATACGTATATATTAATCAATAAAGTTAAGTTGAATACAACGGCGTTTTCATCAAATCTCTCACACCTATGAAGACGCTAAAGCTTTCAGAACCATTGCGAAATAAAGCTCCGCTTCTCAGAACAAAATATGACAAGACATTTAGTACCATTTTCTCAGACTACAAATAAATTTATACAACTAAACAGATTAAATAATACAAATTAACTAGGACAATAAACATATAAATAAATAATATTATAAATAATAGGTATAAATATGTATGTGTACAGAAAAAGAACGAAAAAAAATGTTGCATACTTTAGGCTTAGTGAATTTCAGATACGACAGGGCGTGCACCGTTGACAAGTGCACGCAAACTAGTCTCGAAGGGTACCAACACGGAGTAAAAGAAGATATAAATGTATCGAAAATAATACCAGCAGTTCAAGTAAACCCGGCTAGATCTATTATTTCAGATTTAGATAATGTTTGTAGTTCTTGTATTCGTAATAAGCAGAGAAAGGGGAACTATATACGAAATAAAAAGGAGGAGAAAAGAGCTTTGTTAGCGTCAATAGTAGACATCGCGGGTGATCTTCGTCCTTATGCCCAAGTCAATATACTAGGCAAATTGATAACGGGGTTAATGGACACTGGCGCTAGTATTAACTGCATTGGTGGGAAGTTAGCAGAAGAAATATTAACTAATAATACCGAATATACATGGTTGTCATCAGCTGTAAAACTGCTGATGGAAATAGGCAACGAATTTGTGACAAGTTGGTTATTCCTGTCCAGTTTAAGGGCAAGACACATTCACAACGATTTTATATCGTACCGACTTTGTCGCAAGACTTGTATTTAGGTATTGAGTTTTGGAGAGATTTCGAGCTATTGCCAATGTTTTTGATGCACCAAGCTCACACTAACAGCATTGCCTCAATTTCATTTAATGATCCCCAGCAACTCGAGTTGACATCTGAGCAAAAACGGAACTTATCCCTGTTATCAACCAGTTCCCTTCATTTGCAGAAAAGGGGTTAGGAAAGACCAATTGGCTAACACATGATATTGAGGTGACGGACTGTAAACCCATAAAACAGCGGCATTATGCAGTGTCACCAGCGGTGGAAAAGTTGATGTACCACGAACTCGATCGAATGTTAGCGTTAGGAGTAATCGAAGAGTCCGATAGCCCTTGGTCGGCACCCGTGGTGTTGGTTCAAAACCTGGGAAAGTTCGTCTTTGCTTGGATAGTCGTAAAGTGAATGAGGTGACCATTAAGAACGCTTATCCGATGCCGTTAATAGATGGAATATTAAGTCGATAGCCAAAAGCTGAATTCATATCAAGCATTGACTTGAAAGATGCGTACTGGCAAATTCCATTGTCACCCAATGCACGACAGAAGACGGCGTTTACTGTCCCCGGTAGACCATTATACCAATATACGGTCATGCCCTTCGGCCTTACTAATGCGCCACAAACAATGACCAAACTTATGGACAAAGCCATTCCACCGGAATTGCGAAATGAAATTTTCGTATATTTGGATGACTTGTTGGTAATTTCCGACACGTTTGAAAAGCATTTAGTGGTCCTTAAACAGCTTGCAGATCGTCTAACACTGGCAGGTCTCACCATCAATGTTGAGAAGAGCAAATTTTGCTTGCGAGAGGTGAAGTACTTGGGGCATGTCATAGGTCAAGGTACGATACAGACTGACCCTGACAAGGTAACAGCCATCCAAGAGTTTCCCGTGCCGAAATCGATAAAGCAAGTGCGACGATTTTTGGGAACAACAGGCTGGTATCACAAGTTTATTCATAACTATGCTGGTATTGCGGCTCCGATATCTGATACGTTAAAGCAGAAGCGCAAGTTTGTGTGGTCAGATGAAGCGCAGAAGGCATTTGAATTACTTAAAGATCTGATGTGTAAAGCACCAGTGCTGCATAGTCCAGATTTCTCCAAACCCTTTGCAATCCATTGTGATGCAAGTCACACAGGTGTTGGAGGGTGCTGATGCAAAAAGATAGCGAAAGTATTGATGTACCAATTGCGTTTATGTCACGAAAATTGAATAAGTGCCAACGCAACTATTCGGTTACGGAGAAGGAGTGTTTAGCAGCTGTAATGTGCGTAAAGAAATTTCGTGCGTAGAGAAAAGCTAGAACACTAACCGGAAGAGAAATAAAAGAAAACTAAAGTTGCTATCGTTTGTCTCTGCAGAGAGTGAAAAGAAAACAAAAAAAAAACGAGAGAGAGGAGAGAGAGAGAGAAAGAAGATAGAGTACGAGATTTAAATTATCATCTTGTCACTGGTGTTGCGTGACAAGGATCCCCACCCATCCTATGATCACAAGCGTCAGAGCATGGCTCTGGTGATCCCTTTGGCCTACGACGGCGGAGCCTAAGGCCAGGTTCGGCTAATCAAAAGAAAAATTATTCCATGTTCAAGTTTGTTTTAATTAAATTAAGTGTGTAAATATATAAGAAATAATACACTATAAACGAGTATAAAGTAAATTTTAAAAATGGTATAATATAACAAAAAGAATATAATATTTAAATCTAATAATTTTAAATTGTATTTGAGAATGTTTCAATTTTGTGCCGTATTTGCTTTTTTTCCTAATTGTTTAACATTTAATTGTTTAATAATACGTATAATTTGTTTATTTTAAATTTGTTTTGTTTTCATCGGCTGTGATTCATTTCAATTTTATTTCTATTTATTAAGAATTACTTTATCTTTGCGCAACTTTTATCTATTTTTATTCTTATTTAACTTTTCTGTAAACTCATTTTTGTTGCGTGAATTTTGTTTTTTGTGTGCGTAATGTGCAAGAATTCAAATATTTGTACAAGATGTACATTTTTCAGTTTTCTTTATCGAACTTACCCCCAACTCCTGCGGCGGTGATCGATCTCCGGCGAAGTGCTGGAACGGGCTAAACGACGAGGTGTTGCATAATAAAAATAATAAATTTTGCACAATAAGCACATCCGCACATTTTGAATTAACACTATCAATCTTTAGTACAACAAATTATTAATTAATTTAGACAAAATTTTACTTATAATTCATGTTCTTTTCTAGACATGACTTTCATATTGTTTTTATACCCGCTACCCATAGGGTAGAAGGGTATTATAACTTTGTGCCGACAGGAAATGTATGTAACAGGTAGAAGAAGGCATCTCCGACCCTATAAAGTATATATATTCTTGATCAGCGTCAACAGCCGAGACGATCTAGCCATGTCCGTCTGTCCGTCTGTGTGTCTGTCCGTCCGTCCGTATGAACACCTAGATCTCAGAGACTATAAGAGATAGAGCTATAATTTTTTTCGACAGCATTTGTTATGTTTGCACGCAGATCAAGTTTGTTTCAAATTTTGCCACGCCCACTTCCGCCACCGCAAATCAAAAAATCGAATAACAAGCGTAATTTTAAAGCTAAGGTTGTGAATTTTGGTATATATAATAATAACTATAGTAGTTATGATTCCTGAAAATTTGGTTGCGATCAGATAAAAATTGTCGAAGTTTTAAAAGAAATACTTTTGTATGGGCAAAAACGCCTACTTATAAGGGTCTTAGTTACTTTGGCTGACAATCTGGTATATTGAGCCGTCTATGGTATATTTTGAATGCGGTATTATATTGATATACCAAACATATCATTTGGTATATTTTTAGTATTTTTTAAAGTATTTTCGGTATATTTTCAAAATGATACCGCAATATTTTGCCTTTATTAAAATGGGTAGTGGTATCTCACAGTCGAGTACACTGACTGTAGCTTTCTTACTTGTTAATTTTCGATTTGCTTTTCATACAAATTATCAATTAATTCAAACAAATTCTTATTTTTAATATGTTCATTTTACACATGAGTTTTAAAATTTTTTTCTGATTTACGATTCGCTTTTGAATCACTGAACACTTCATTTCTTTCTTTTTCTTTTACAATTTACTTCTTTTTTTTTATATTTTTCTTTTACGAGATCATTTCTCGGCACTCTCACAATTTGACTTAATTTATTATAATTGTGATCGTATGTGTAATTTGTTTCATACATAGGTGTTAACGCTTCGCTTTAAGTTGTTCTAATTGAACTACACTTTGATTTTAGTGGCTATTGTTTTAATACATACAATTTTAATTTTTTTTTTTGGGTTTTGTAGCGCACTTTTATTATTTGTGTTCAATAGAACACCACTTTTATTTTCATTTTTTTTGTTTTGTTTTGTTTTATTTAAGATCTAACTTTCTTTTCAAGCGCCACACTTTTCGATCATTTTTGATAACTTGTAAATTAGATTTTTGTTTGTTTCGATTTACAAGAGTAACATGATTTAATTTAAATCTTTGTTTTGTTTCACAACACTTTTAAATGATTACACTTCGAGATTCGAATCTTGAGATTCATAGAAAAGTTCACTATGTTGTAGCTCGCTGTTGAAGGGTTACAGATGGCGCCTCAAAGGCGCTCCGTTGGCCAGGCAGCGGTAACCAGTAGAGGCATTCCGCTGACCACGAAGTGACCTGAAGGGGTGCTCCGCTGGCCGAAAGGGCCGGTAATGGTGCTCCGCTGGCCGAGAGGACCGGTAATGGTGCTCCCGCTGGCCGAAAGGGCCGGTGATGGTGCTCCGCTGGCGAGAGAGGACCGGTGCAGGGTGCTCCGCTGGCCGAGAATGCCGACGCGGGTGCTCCGCTGGGCGAAAAAACCTGCACGGGTGCTCTCCTGGCCGAAAGGGCCAGAGCAGGGTGCTCCACTGGCCGAGAATGCCGGCACGGGTGCTCCGCTGGGCGAAAAGGGCCTACTGAGCGCTCTGCTGGCAAACGAAGCCTGCTGGGCGCTCCGCTAGGCAAACGGAGGTTGCAAGGCGCTCCGCTGGACAATTAGCGGCAGGCGAAAGTACTTCGTCGAAGCAGTCTGCTTTAAAAAGAAGCAAGGAGAAGAAAACGATCCTGCGAACACAACTACTGTTAAACATAAATCCATTCGTGACATGATAAAACTTTTGGCAATTGACAAAAATTGAGATGGAAAAAAATATCCTCAATAGCTGGATGCCTTCAGATTAAATCTTCTATTATTACGCGTCTAGGTACGCAGCCGGTCATTAGAAAAATGACCAAACCGGAACCGGCTTTCGCTAAGTTGGCCGCGCTCAAGCTGATGCAGCTGGCGCAGATGTCAAAGCTGAGCTTTCCAGTGCAACCGATGCACTTTAAGCTTATCAGCAGTTTTTTACAACACTACCTTAAGCTCAGTTTAACAGAGCTACTTTAAGCTCAGGTTAACAGCATCTTAAGGTAATTTGGTAGACTGAAAGTGCATACTTTTAGGCACTGAATACAACAATACATATCTTGGCTTAAAGGTAGCATGCTTTTAAGCCCTGTGTAAAACAAAACATAAGGTGACGCAAAACTTGCATACTTTTAGGTGCTACCTGAAACAATATTAAACTTGGCTTAGACCCAGCAAACTTTTAGGCCGACTTTAATGCCTGTTGCTGTAGGCGCCGTTACAAAACCCCTGTTACAATCAGACTAGGGTATTTCTTTCCACTAGATACCCTAAACTGATACCGCCAGGCAGCAACATCACTGTCGAATGTCCTTGACATGATAATTGCCTAGCAAACGGCCTTGCAAATCCTCGAGCTCGTAATTTGAGTCGACGAGTTTTCTACGAACTCGCGACTTTACAAAATGCGGGACCAAACTTTGCATTATAGCCAGTCTGGAAGCAACTTTGCTTGAAATTTCGACGGAACACTTCTTGTCCTGGCGCGAAAGTTATTGTTCTTGACCGCAAATTGTAACGTTTCTCGTTCACATCATTCACACATTCTTACGGATCAAATCAAAAGAGTCCTGTCGATTAAATACTAATGATCGATCATCCAGCATGTTTAGCTTTCTAAGTAATGCATATGTTGACCCCGACGTAATCATGTGCTGGCCGAAAGCCATGTAATATGGAGAAGTACCGATGCTCGAATGCACGGACGATCTCAAAGCACAGCATATTTTGCTTAAGCTTTCGTCCCAATCCTTCTGATCTGGACGCAAGTAAGCTCTTATTCCCGAAATTACCGAGCGATTAACTCATTCAGATGCATTCGCTTAAGGGGAATGAACAGCGGTGAACATTTGATTTACTCCATACTGTTCCAAGAGCTTTTGAAACGCCTCAGAGCGAAACTGCGATCCATTGTCAGAGACAATAGTTTCTGGAACGCCGAAAGTCATGAATAGTTCTCCTTCCAGATATTTAATTACGAGAGCCGCGTTTATTTTTTACTGGCTTAAGGAAAACATATTTTGAAAAATGGTCGAGTACTATAAATATTCCAATATTTCCACTCCTTGATCGGGGATACGGTCCAAGAAAGTCAATGAAAAGGCGTTGGAAAAACCGCTGACTTTCAGGAGCTTTACCCAAAGGAGGTCTCAGAGCATGATTTGGTGCTTTCGTAGTTTTACAAACTTCACAAGCGTTGATGTAAGCTTTAACATCAGAAACGAGACCAGGCCAGAAATAATATCGCCTCACTCTTTCGATGGTTTTGTGGATACCACCATGTGAGCACAAAGGACTGTCATGCGACTGGAAAAGAATTTCAGGGACCAATTCTTTTGGTATCCAGAGTTTCCAGGCATACTCATCGTGTATCTGCTCTCCTGTCAAATGCTCGGCCTTACGATACACGTAGCCACTATCAACTTTTAAATCCGGAAAATTTGTACCATTAACTTTTACGCTATCGAGCAAGTCCAAGTACTTGTAACGGCGCCTGAAGCTGATATAATTTAAATGCGTCCTTAAAGTATGCAAGAAATTTCAACCAAGGGCCTGCTTTAAGTGCATCAGCTGCGCTGTAAAGCCGAGCTTTAAGTAGTGCATGTGCTGCACTGAAAAGCTCACATTTGACGTTTAGCGAGTTGCACTGGAAAGCTCAGCTTTGACGTTTGTGTCACCACGCGCATGCGCAGCTAGCTTAAGCTAGGCTGGTTCCGGTCAAAGCACTTTTCTGGTGACCGGCAGCGTGCATAGACGCATATTGGTTGGTGTAAAATTTATACCACAAGACACAAGAGGTTAGAATTCTCTTAGTGCATTTTATACTTGGTAAGAATAAATAGTAATAGAGTCTGGTAGGTGGTCTTTACTTATTGTTGTCGTTTTCACACGTCGTTTTCGAAATTTTCTGCTTTTGGTTTGGCTCTTTTGAGCGTGACAGTGCCTAAGCTAGCGGCCGGCGGAGCGCTACTAAGCGCCATCTTTGTCGCCGCCCTAGCGGCCAGTAAAGCGCGCCAAAGTGCTCTCATTGCGGCACATAGCAGCTAGCTAAGCGTCCTTAGCGCCACCTTTGCGCGCATAGCGGCCAGCGGAGCACCCTTAACGCCGCCGTTGCGTGCATAGCGGCCAGCGGAGCGCCTTAGCGGCATCTTTGCCGCCGCATAGCGGCCAGCGGAGCGCCCTTAGCGCCACCTTTGCCGCCGCATAGCGGCCAGCGGAGCGCCCGTTGCGCAACTTTGCCGCCGCATAGCGGCCAGCGGACCGCCCTTTAGCGCCACCTTTGCCGCCGCTTAGCGGCCAGCGGAGCGCCCTTAGCGCCACCTTTGCCGCCGCATAGCGGCCAGCGGAGCGCCAGTGCGCGTCTTCTTGGCTACCGCGTCAGCGGCCAGCGGAGCGCCACTGAGCGCCATCTTGGCTGCCGCACCAGCGAGCGCATCTCGCTCGAGCCGCCAGCGCAGCACCCTGCGACTTCTTGGCCAGCATCTGCGTCGTCGACCTCAACTTTAATCATCACTAGCATCTTTATCATCTCATCTCATCTTTATCATCTCATCTCATCTTTACTCAGCTCCTGATCATCAGCGACTAGATCGCTTGTACAAAAAAGTGTGTGTGTTAAAGTGAATTTATGAGAAATTAAAACCAAATCTGAAAAGTTTAAAATGCGCTACATTGTATAAAACAAAAAATAGTGAAACAATATGATAGAGTAAAAGCTCAACAGTGTAGCGCCGCTCAGCACAAGTTAAAATGAAGCATGTTGAGAAAAATTTAGTATTGCAAAAAATCGCAAAAATTGCACAGAAATATTAAAAATTAAAATAATTAAATTTAATTTAATTTAGTTAAAATTGGTTAAAAAAAAAAATGAATACGCTAAAAAGTTAAAAGTTGAAAAATTATTAAAAAATTGAAAGTTCATTTGTTCACAAAAATAGTTGAAATTCACATTAATTTTAAAAGCGCTACTGCAATTGCAGAATTTCAAAATTGCACAAAAAGAAAATAAAAGTTAAAAGTTAAGTTCAAAAGTGTAATAGGCCGCTTGTCGTATCTGAAATTGGCTAAGCCTAAAAGTATGCAACATTTTTTTTCGTTCTTTTTCTATACACCTACATATTTCTATCTATTATTTATTATATTATTTATTTATATGTTTATTGTCCTAGTTAATTTGTATTATTTAATTTGTTTAGTTGTATAAAATTATTGGTAGTCTGAGAAAATGGTACTCAATGTCTTGTCATGTTTTGTACTGAGAAGCGGAGCTTTATTTACAAATGAGACTGAAAGCTCCAAAAATAGCGCCATCTATTGGTGGACCACGGTACATGCAAGCATGAATTGCTAGATCAGCTGATCGTGTTAAGTCCAGACCAAAATAGACAAGCGATTACCTTTTGAGTAGGATTAATTGTCAAATTTCCGAAAAAAGGTTTTTGTTGTTGGTTTTGGTTGGAAGAAATGGTTAGCAGGTTATGTGCAGAACCTGGAAAAAAATAAATAGTGGAAAAGTGCATGTGCTTTAATAGAAAAAAGTACATCAGTGAAGTGGTTGGTGTAGTAAGATGCTTAAAACGTACTTTTGCACCTTGCCGTCCACTTGTAGCTGTTTGTCCACTAGAGGAATTTGCCAACTGGCGTAAATAAACCAAGTGCCGTTTTCCAGATTAGGATTCGGCACTCCGTCATAAATTATAATAACTATGCCATAAAAGTATAATAACCAAGTATTATACTGAATCTAATAACCCGGTATTAAACTTAATTTAATGACCCAGTAGTAAAACGCCGTAACAATTAATAATAACCCAGTGGTCGAATTTTAAATCCATTTCAATTGGAACTTCACCACACTGTAATGAGTTATTAACGGCCAACAACAAAAGCTTCGACGCAGCTGTGCTGGCTTCATCAGCTGTCGGTACACCAAAACAGATGGTCTACCTAAACGACGGTAGCCAGAGATAGTTGCCGACTCGCACTGCTAAACGGAGAACTGCTTCCAAGCAGGTTGGCTTCGTCTGTTGTCGACGAACAACTGACCGTTGGCAGTCTCGCCTCATTCGCTGGCTACGGATTTTGCTGCTCCTTATTGTGTCATCGCGGCCGAAGGCGAATAGCTGATTGTCAGCCTATGTTTTTGATTGTTTTGTTGGATTATTGTTAGTTTAAATTGTTTAGTTAAAATGTGCATTTTAAGTGAATGTTTATAATTGTTGTAAGTGTATTATGATGTGGCGAGAAAATTGAAACAACAACTTTCTTGGGCACTCATAATGCAAGTACCACGGTATTGCTGTATAAAGTAACAACTGCAATCAGTTAAGAATGCATATAAGGCACCATATATAGGCAAAGTATTTTTAAAAATTGTATTTAGTTGTAAAATTTCTTGTGCCTGTATTGCCTGCAAAAGAATTGCCCTAGCAGCTCATAGCAGCCAGCTTTTACGCTTGCGCAAAAGCTTTATTGTTATTGTTTATCCACAGCTTCACCACAGACAGTCACTAACACAAGGAAAGATCTTTCTGCGTGGAGTCGCCGAATGTATGTAAGTCTGTTTCACTCTTACTAATTGATTAGATACATATGAGTTAGAGCTTTTGGTGCATCTCACCATAGCGCTGCTACAGCTGCTACTGCAGTCCCAGCGGTCAATGACCTTGTAAGGCTGGCCATATACATATGCCTGCATTGAGTGACAGCCATCAGCTGATCCTCATCCAATTGCTTGCGCAGAAATTTTTTTTGTTTAAAAAGATAGATAATGTTTGCCTATATGCATTGTGCTTTCTAGTGAATTCAGTTTATTTGCAAAATTCTTAAATTATTAGTAAATTTCAAAACCAAAAATAATTATTTATATTATATTTATGTTAGATCATATTTTATATTTATAGGTTAATTATTTTTTGTTTTTCTCTATTTATTTTTTCTTTTTGCCTTATTTTAATTACGCCTCATACACACTTACTATGTTTGTCCGTTAATTTATTTATTTATTTATTTTCCTTGTTATTTCGTTTGTAATGTTAAAATTCAAATCACTTTTCTTATATGTTAATAAATTAAGTATGTCCGCTTAAGTGTTTACTTTATTTTGGAACCATGCCTAACCAAGCAGGAGTAGGTTAGCCGAACCACTGTCTCTTAGGATCCTGCCAACTTTTAATTTTGGCATTTGAATGCAGGATCACGGTAGGGTGGGCGTCTGCACACAATATCAGCTGTGTTGCATGAGAGAGTGGCTCCGTCTTCTTTGTTAACCTACCTTCCTCTCCTTCCCTTTCTCTCTTTCACTATTGTTTATTGTAACCTTCCCATTGCACTTCTTTTCTGTCTTCCCTTATGTACGCGAATTTTAAATGTATTATTATTATAAGTGGTGCGTCCTATTAGTTGGCCCTTTCCTTGAACCCCATGCAATCTGAGCAAAGCCCGGAGAAGCCAGCGCGTACGCCACACTAGTAAACCCAACACCAGCACCCGACGAATATTACACTAGTGATTCGTTACAGATATAATTATAATTTAATAATATATTTTGGCGTCCAATCGTGTGGCCTGTTTTCTTGGATAGAATCTAAACATGGCCTTTAAAAATATTATATATGCTCTAGAATCAATAACATCTAGTGATTCAAGTCTTTTGTTGTCCTTATCCATATTTGTGTACTAGGTTAGTCTCTTTGTGTCTGTGTTGTTATCGAGAAAGTAATACCTCATAAGACCAGGGCAAAAGAACTTAACCAAGACGGTAGTGGTTGACGTTTTAGAAATAATAATAGCTTCAAAATGGCTTTATACGCAAACGGTCAAACTGGCTACTGTCTTTTTATATGTTGTCGTATTTCTTTAGGTGTAGAGCTTACTTTGAAAAGTTCGTGGACCAGATCTTCCTCTTGCGGTAAGCAAAACACCTAAAGAAAACGATAAATGAGTACTACAAATTTAATTCAGCAATTGACAACTAAATTCATTGACTGGGGTTGCATAGTCCCGTGGTGGCGCAAGTCAGCTTAATGTGTTTAGTATTGTTTATTGTCCGTCTTCATCAAGCATAAAAGTTTACAATGTAATATTTCTAACTAGGCGATCTATTATCGACCGAGTATGGGTTGCATGCGCTATTACGCTATACTTGGTTTAGAAATAGTTGCTCTTAAAGTTGGTATTATTAAAAGAAGCTTTATGAATGCTTATATTTTCCCCAATTTCTTTTCTTCCCTTTTAGTGGCTGTTAAGACATTCACATTTCAATTAGTGTTTGAAACGGATCGTGGCTCAGAGCTGCTTTCTCGTCATACTAATTGAAGGTATGCTTATCTAGCAACTAGTCCTATCCATTCAGGTGGGTTAATAGGAAAATCTGGAGGCTAATTTACACTCTGTGAAGTTTTGCATGGTTTCCAAATATCTTATGAATCGTGTTTGATTATCAGTTTTGTTGAAATTTGCATTTGTATTATTATTTATTTATCTATTTAATTGTTCAGTTATTTTTGTGTGTTAATTATTATTTGGTATTTGTTTATTTATTTATTTATTTATTTATTTCATTTTTCTCTTATTTATTTAAATCTTTATTTATTTATATATTATTTATTCCCCATTGTTATTATTTATTTATACAGTTGTTTGTAGAAAAATTTTTCCTTCATTAGCAGAAATTCTGAAGATTAGGTCTTACATATCATGCCAGGTCCCATAATTCAAGGTGAAACCATTTGTTGTGTTTGCACTCAGGAGGTCGAACATCCTGCTCAATTGTTAGCTACAAGGTGCAATCATTATTTTCACCACGCCTGCTTTAATACTCGCACTGACAATAGGAATTTGTGTCCAGTGTGTCGAACTGTGTTAACAAGATCTTCTGTGAATCTTGCGGAAGAATTGGAAGCAGCCAGTTCAAGTGCCACTATGAGAACTAGAGGGCAAGCGAAAGCCACGGCGACGGTCGCATCGGCAAATGCCAATGTAGGAAATTCTACTGGTATTGGTAGTAGGTCCAGCTCGCAGCCAAGGCAGCCGACTCCAATTCCACAAGCTTCGCAACCGGTTGTAGTTCAGAGTCCAATAGCTAAAAGCGCTACTGCAATTGCAGAATTTCAAAATTGCACAAAAAAAAGAAAATAAAAGTTAAAAGTTAAGTTCAAAAGTGTAATAGGCCGCTTGTCGTATCTGAAATTGGCTAAGCCTAAAAGTATGCAACATTTTTTCGTTCTTTTTTCTATACACCTACATATTTCTATCTATTATTTATTATATTATTTATTTATATGTTTATTGTCCTAGTTAATTTGTATTATTTAATTTGTTTAGTTGTATAAAATAATTTGTAGTCTGAGAAAATGGTACTCAATGTCTTGTCATGTTTTGTGCTGAGAAGCGGAGCTTTATTTACAAATGAGACTGAAAGCTCCAGAAATAGCGCCATCTATTGGTGGACCACGATACATGCAAGCATGAATTGCTAGATCAGCTGATCGTGTTAAGTCCAGACCAAAATAGACAAGCGATTACCTTTTTGAGTAGGATTAATTGTCAAATTTCCGAAAAAAGGTTTTTGTTGTTGGTTTTGGCTGGAAGAAAAATGATTAGCAGGTTAGGTGCAGAACCTAAGTAAAAAAAATAGTGGAAAAGTGCATGTGCTTTGATAGAAAAAAGTACATCAGTGAAGTGGTTGGTGTAGTCAGATGCTTAAAACGTACTTGTGAGTATACAAAGATACTTCATTGTATAATTGTTATACTGAGGCGTTAATCTGGTCATCTTCTTTTTTTTTACAAAAGTGCACCTTGCCGTCCACTTGTAGCTGTTTGTCCACTAGAGGAATTTGCCAACTGGCGTAAATTAACCAAGTGCCGTTTTCCAGATTAGGAAATATTTGTTATACGTATATTTAGTTTGTTTTGTTGTTCTAAGTTTAGTTTTGTCTATTTATTTTTAGATTCGGCACTCCGTCATAAATTATAATAACCAAGCCATAATTTATATAATAACCCTGTATTATAAGTTATATAAAACTCCGTCATAAATTATAATAACTTAGTCATATTGTATATAAAACCCGTGTGTAAATTAGAAATCATTTAAAATGAAACTTCAACACACACAACTGCTTGACTAACGGCCAACAACAAAAGCTTCGTCGCAGCTGTGCTGGCCTCCTCAGCTGTCGGTACACCAAAACAGATGGTCTACCTAAACGACGGTAGCCAGAGATAGTTGCCGACTCGCACTGCTAAACGGAGAACTGCTTCCAAGCAGGTTGGCTTCGTCTGTTGTCGAAGAACAACTTACCGTTGGCAGTCTCGCCTCATTCGCTGGCTACGGATTTTTGCTGCTCCTTATTGTGTCATCGCGGCAGAAGGCGAATAGCTGATTGTCAGCCTTTGTTTTTGAGTATTTTTGTTGGATTATTGTTAGTTTAAATTGTTTAGTTAAAATGTGCATTTTTAAGTGAATGTTTATAATTGTTGTAAGTGTATTATGATGTGGCGAGAAAATTGAAACAACAACTTTTCTTGGGCACTCATAATGCAAGTACCACGGTATTGCTGTAGAAAGTAACAACTGCAATCAGTTAAGAATGCATATAAGGCACCATATATAGGCAAAATATTTTTTAAAATTGTATTTAGTTGTAAAATTTCTTGTGCCTGTATTGCCTGCAAAGAATTGCCCTAGCAGCTCATAGCAGCCAGCTTTTACGCTTGCGCAAAAGCTTTATTGTTATTGTTTATCCACAGCTTCACCACAGACAGTCACTAACACAAGGAAAGATCTTTCTGCGTGGGAGTCGCCGAATGTATGTAAGTCTGTTTCACTCTTACTAATTGATTAGATACATATGAGTTAGAGCTTTTGGTGCATCTCACCATAGCGCTGCTACAGCTGCTACTGCAGTCCCAGCGGTCAATGACCTTGTAAGGCTGGCCATATACATATGCCTGCATTGAGTGACAGCCATCAGCTGATCCTCATCCAATTGCTTGCGCAGAAATTTTTTTGTTTAAAAGATAGATAATGTTTGCCTATATGCATTGTGTGTTCCATCATTCTCAGTGAATTCAGTTTATTTGCAAAATTCTTAAATTATTAGTAAATTTCAAAACCAAAAATAATTATTTATATTATATTTATGTTAGATCATATTTTATATTTATAGGTTAATTATTTTTTTTTTTTCTTTTTTTTATTTATTTTTTTCTTTTGCCTTATTTTAATTACGCCTCATACACACTTACTATGTTTGTCCGTTAATTTATTTATTTATTTATTTTTCTTGTCATTTCGTTTGTAATGTTAAAATTCAAATCACTTTTCTTATATGTTAATAAATTAAGTATGTCCGCTTAAGTGTTTACTTTATTTGGAACCATGCCTAACCAAGCAGGAGTAGGTTAGCCGAACCACTGTCTCTTAGGGATCCTGCCAACTTTTAATTTTTGGCATTTGAATGCAGGATCACGGTAGGGTGGGCGTCTGCACACAATATCAGCTGTGTTGCGTTAGAGAGTGGCTCCGTCTTCTTTGTTAACCTACCTTCCTCTCCTTCCCTTTCTCTTCTCTTTCACTATTGTTTATTGTAACCTTCCCATTGCACTCCTTCTCTGTCTTCCCATATGTACGCGAATTTTAAATGTATTATTATTATAAGTGGTGCGTCCTATTAGTTGGCCCTTTCCTTGAACCCCATGCAATCTGAGCAAAGCCCGGAGAAGCCAGCGCGTACGCCACACTAGTAAACCCAACACCAGCACCCGACGAATATTACACTAGTGATTCGTTACAGATATAATTATAATTTAATAATATATTTTGGCGCCCAATCGTGTGGCCTGTTTTTGGATAGAATCTAAACATGGCCTTTAAAATATTATATATGCTCTAGAATCAATAACATCTAGTGATTCAAGTCTTTTGTTGTCCTTATCCATATTTGTGTACTAGGTTAGTCTCTTTGTGTCTGTGTTGTTATCGAGAAAGTAATACCTCATAAGACCAGGGCAAAAGAACTTAACCAAGACGGTAGTGGTTGACGTTTTAGATAATAATAGCTTCAAAATGGCTTTATACGCAAACGGTCAAACTGGCTACTGTCTTTTATATGCTGTCGTATTTCTTTAGGTGTAGAGCTTACTTTGAAAAAGTTCGTGGACCAGATCTGCCTCTTGCGGTAAGCAAAACACCTAAAGAAAACGATAAATGAGTACTACAAATTTAATTCAGCAATTGACAACTAAATTCATTGACTGGGGTAGTCCCGTGGTGGCGCAAGTCAGCTTAATGTGTTTAGTATTGTTTATTGTCCGTCTTCATCAAGCATAAAAGTTTACAATGTAATATTTCTAACTAGGCGATCTATTATCGACCGAGTATGGGTTGCATGCGCTATTACGCTATACTTGGTTTAGAAATAGTTGCTCTTAAAGTTGGTATTATTAAAAGAAGCTTTATGAATGCTTATATTTTCCCCAATTTCTTTTCTTCCCTTTTAGTGGCTGTTAAGGCATTCACATTTCAATTAGTGTTTGAAACGGATCGTGGCTCAGAGCTGCTTTCTCGTCATACTAATTGAAGGTATGCCTATCTAGCAACTAGTCCTATCCATTCAGGTGGGTTAATTAGAAAATCTGGAGGCTAACTTACACTCTGTGAAGTTTTGCATGGTTTCCAAATATCTTATGAATCGTGTTTGATTATCAGTTTTGTTGAAATTTGCATTTGTATTATTATTTATTTATCTATTTAATTGTTCAGTTATTTTTGTGTGTTAATTATTATTTGGTATTTGTTTATTTATTTATTTATTTCATTTTTCTCTTATTTATTTAAATCTTTATTTATTTATATATTATTTTTCCCCATTATTATTATTTATTTATACAGTTGTTTGTAGAAAAATTTTTCCTTCATTAGCAGAAATTCTGAAGATTAGGTCTTACATATCATGCCAGGTCCCATAATTCAAGGTGAAACCATTTGTTGTGTTTGCACTCAGGAGGTCGAACATCCTGCTCAATTGTTAGCTACAAGGTGCAATCATTATTTTCACCACGCCTGCTTTAATACTCGCACTGACAATAGGAATTTGTGTCCAGTGTGTCGAACTGTGTTAACAAGATCTTCTGTGAATCTTGCTGGAAGAATTGGAAGCAGCCAGTTCAAGTGCCACTATGAGAACTAGAGGGCAAGCGAAAGCCACGGCGACGGTCGCATCGGCAAATGCCAATGTAGGAAATTCTACAGGTATTGGTAGTAGGTCCAGCTCGCAGCCAAGGCAGCCGACTCCAATTCCACAAGCTTCGCAACCGGTTGTAGTTCAGAGTCCAATAGCTCAGCCAGCGGCAAGTGCTGTTGGCCAAGAAATACAACAGGCAATTGCGGCTGCGATATCAGCAGCATTAGTACAGCAGACGCAGATACTATCGCAGGTGCTGGAGAATGGGTTTCAGAGAGTAGCTCAGCAACAACTAGCTGTACATAATGAACAATTTCAATCTATTCCTAGACCTTCTCCAACAAGTCCACAGCATCAAAGCTTTGAGGAGTTGTTTGGATTACCAAATCGGCTAGATACGAATCCGTTGGTAAATCCGAGAGCGCCGCAAGTTGGTGCCAACTCTTCGCCATTAGGTTCTCAGCTGAGTAATAGTCTGCGACCCGACAGAATTAGCCAGATTATTGCTAATTGGAAGCTGCGATACTCTGGTCATTCGTCTATGTCGATAGAAGATTTTCTTTATCGCGTAGAAGCATTGACTCGGCAAACCCTTGACGGAGACTTTGAGTTGCTAGCAAGATATGCGAGTAACTTGTTTGAGGGTAGAGGGAGTGAATTTTTCTGGAGGTACCACAAAAGTGTGACAGAAGTTCGTTGGGCAGACTTATGCAAGGCATTGAAAAATCAGTTTACAGATGGCAGAACTGATTTGGAGATTCGAGCAGCTATTTCGCAACGAAAGCAGAAAGCCAACGAATCGTTCGATCAGTTCTACGAAGCCATTGTGGCATTAGTAGATCGTTTGAACAGCCCAATGAGTGAGCAGTCCATGCTGGAAGTCTTGCGAGCCAATTTGCTCTCTGATATTCAGCACGAGTTATTATATGTGCCAATATTCAGCGTTGAGCAGTTGCGTCACACTGTTCGTACGCGAGAGAGGTTTTGAAAACTATTTCAATGCCATCAACCGTTCCCAGGGGTTTACCGAGACGGCATGTAAGTGAAGTCACGGTTCAAGCCACAGTGGACGCAGAGGATGATGTTGAAGAATCAGAGAATCTGGAGGTAGATGCTCTAACACTTTCTTGTTGGAATTGTGGGAAAAGTGGTCATAGATACCAAGATTGTGTAGCCGTACGTAAAGTATTTTGTTACGGTTGTGGTAAGCGTGACACTTATCGACCCAGTTGCCCGAAGTGTGCAATTCCAACCAAACCTGTAGGTGCGGGCACCGTTAACAAGTGCACGCAAACAAGTCTAAAAGGGTACCAACCCCGAGTAAATGAAGATAATAGTTTATCCAACATAGTTTCTGAAATTCAAATAAACCCGGCCAGATCTGTTAGTTCGAATGTAGAGAATGTTTGTAGTTCAGGTATTCGCGATAAGCAGCGTAAAGGGAACTATATAATAAGTAATAATGAGGAAAAACGAGCTGTATTAGCGTCAGTAGTAGACATCACTGGTGATTCTCGTCCTTATGCCCAAGTCAAGATGCTAGGCAAAACGTTAACTGGGTTAATGGACACTGGTGCTAGTATTAACTGCATTGGTGGGAAGTTAGCTGAGGAAATACTAGCAAACAACACCGAATATACGCAACTATCGTCATCGGTGAAAACTGCTGATGGAAATAGGCAGCGAATTTGTGGCAAATTGAGTGTTCCTGTCCAATTTAAGGGCAAGATACAACCACAACGATTTTATATCGTACCGACTTTGTCGCAAGACGTATATTTGGGTATTGAGTTTTGGAGAGATTTCAAGCTATTGCCAATATGTTTGATGCACCCGGCTGACACTGACAGCATTGCCTCAATTACCTTTGACCATTCGCAGCAACTCGAGTTGACATCGGAGCAACAAACAGAACTGGCAAATTTCATGCGAAGGACCGTAAGCAATAATCGCGTATCTTCGCATCATTGCTTTTAAGCTACCTCAAGCGGGTATCCCACTTTGTCGTTAAAACGACTAAGTGTGATTTTGCCAGGGGATGTGTAATAGGCCGCTTGTCGTATCTGAAATTGGCTAAGCCTAAAAGTATGCAACATTTTTTTCGTTCTTTTCTATACACCTACATATTTCTATCTATTATTTATTATATTATTTATTTATATGTTTATTGTCCTAGTTAATTTGTATTATTTAATTTGTTTAGTTGTATAAAATTATTGGTAGTCTGAGAAAATGGTACTCAATGTCTTGTCATGTTTTGTACTGAGAAGCGGAGCTTTATTTACAAATGAGACTGAAAGCTCCAAAAATAGCGCCATCTATTGGTGGACCACGGTACATGCAAGCATGAATTGCTAGATCAGCTGATCGTGTTAAGTCCAGACCAAAATAGACAAGCGATTACCTTTCTGAGTAGGATTAATTGTCAAATTTCCGAAAAAAAGGTTTTTGTTGTTGGTTTTGGTTGGAAGAATGGTTAGCAGGTTATGTGCAGAACCTGGAAAAAAAAAAATAGTGGAAAAGTGCATGTGCTTTAATAGAAAAAAAAGTACATCAGTGAAGTGGTTGGTGTAGTAAGATGCTTAAAACGTACTTTGAGTATACAAAGCACCTTGCCGTCCACTTGTAGCTGTTTGTCCACTAGAGGAATTTGCCAACTGGCGTAAATAAACCAAGTGCCGTTTTCCAGATTAGGATTCGGCACTCCGTCATAAATTATAATATAGTTATTATGCCATAAAATTATAATAACCAAGTATTATACTGAATCTAATAACCCGGTATTAAACTTAATTTAATGACCCAGTAGTAAAACGCCGTAACAATTAATAATAACCCAGTGGTCGAATTTTAAATCCATTTCAATTGGAACTTCACCACACTGTAATGAGTTATTAACGGCCAACAACAAAAGCTTCGACGCAGCTGTGCTGGCTTCATCAGCTGTCGGTACACCAAAACAGATGGTCTACCTAAACGACGGTAGCCAGAGATAGTTGCCGACTCGCACTGCTAAACGGAGAACTGCTTCCAAGCAGGTTGGCTTCGTCTGTTGTCGACGAACAACTGACCGTTGGCAGTCTCGCCTCATTCGCTGGCTACGGATTTTGCTGCTCCTTATTGTGTCATCGCGGCCGAAGGCGAATAGCTGATTGTCAGCCTATGTTTTTGATTGTTTTTGTTGGATTATTGTTAGTTTAAATTGTTTAGTTAAAATGTGCATTTTAAGTGAATGTTTATAATTGTTGTAAGTGTATTATGATGTGGCGAGAAAATTGAAACAACAACTTTTCTTGGGCACTCATAATGCAAGTACCACGGTATTGCTGTATAAAGTAACAACTGCAATCAGTTAAGAATGCATATAAGGCACCATATATAGGCAAAATATTTTTAAAAATTGTATTTAGTTGTAAAATTTCTTGTGCCTGTATTGCCTGCAAAAGAATTGCCCTAGCAGCTCATAGCAGCCAGCTTTTACGCTTGCGCAAAAGCTTTATTGTTATTGTTTATCCACAGCTTCACCACAGACAGTCACTAACACAAGGAAAGATCTTTCTGCGTGGGAGTCGCCGAATGTATGTAAGTCTGTTTCACTCTTACTAATTGATTAGATACATATGAGTTAGAGCTTTTGGTGCATCTCACCATAGCGCTGCTACAGCTGCTACTGCAGTCCCAGCGGTCAATGACCTTGTAAGGCTGGCCATATACATATGCCTGCATTGAGTGACAGCCATCAGCTGATCCTCATCCAATTGCTTGCGCAGAAATTTTTTTGTTTAAAAAGATAGATAATGTTTGCCTATATGCATTGTGCTTTCTAGTGAATTCAGTTTATTTGCAAAATTCTTAAATTATTAGTAAATTTCAAAACCAAAAATAATTATTTATATTATATTTATGTTAGATCATATTTTATATTTATAGGTTAATTATTTTTTTGTTTTTCTCTATTTATTTTTTTTTCTTTTTGCCTTATTTTAATTACGCCTCATACACACTTACTATGTTTGTCCGTTAATTTATTTATTTATTTATTTTCCTTGTTATTTCGTTTGTAATGTTAAAATTCAAATCACTTTTCTTATATGTTAATAAATTAAGTATGTCCGCTTAAGTGTTTACTTTATTTTGGAACCATGCCTAACCAAGCAGGAGTAGGTTAGCCGAACCACTGTCTCTTAGGGATCCTGCCAACTTTTAATTTTGGCATTTGAATGCAGGATCACGGTAGGGTGGGCGTCTGCACACAATATCAGCTGTGTTGCATGAGAGAGTGGCTCCGTCTTCTTTGTTAACCTACCTTCCTCTCCTTCCCTTTCTCTTCTCTTTCACTATTGTTTATTGTAACCTTCCCATTGCACTTCTTTTCTGTCTTCCCTTATGTACGCGAATTTTAAATGTATTATTATTATAAGTGGTGCGTCCTATTAGTTGGCCCTTTCCTTGAACCCCATGCAATCTGAGCAAAGCCCGGAGAAGCCAGCGCGTACGCCACACTAGTAAACCCAACACCAGCACCCGACGAATATTACACTAGTGATTCGTTACAAAAGTTAAAAGATAAAATGATTTAAAATCATAAGGAATTAGCGCAGCTGTTTTGTTGATATAAAAAATAAAAAGTTAAAATTAGAACATGTATTGTGCCACATTCAATTCAAAATAAAAGCGCTAAAATATTGTAAAACAACAAATAAAAAAGGTGAAGCGCTACAAGAATTAAATAAAACAAATGTACAAATATAAAGAAATAGTTGAAATTAAATAAGAAATTGTAGAGCCATGAGAATTTAGAATTTAAAACAATTGTTGAATGTGATGTGCACAAGTCACAACAAAATTTAAAATATAAAACAAAACAGCTAAAAGCTTCGAAGGCAAAATGCCTAAACGAAAATTATTATGTTGAATTAAATTAAACGAATAAGTTATGGAAATCAGTGCAAGTTAAAATAGCAAAAATTAAAACAAAAAAATGAAAACGTATGCAAATTATATTGAATAACTAGTACCAGTTTCGCGTAGGTACAATATGAAGTGTTTTGGTGAAAGTTGTATTTTTATTTAATTTAGCACTGTTCCAGCACACCTTCGTCGGAGATCGATCGCCGCCGCAGGAGTTCTGTTGGTGAGTTTATTATTGCGAAACACACACTTTATACTTTCACCTCGATTTACATTGTACAAACACGAAATACAAATTTATAGAAAAGCATACGAAAAGAATTCAAACTATTAAATATTATAAAAAAATGTTTGAAGATAAATTACAAAATTAAATTAAAGTTTAAAATTTGATACATGAAATAATACAAAGCACTGAAATTAAAATACATTTATATATTTAAAAAGAAATTATAATATTATTGCAACTAGCCTCTTATGTTATTATTATTGATAATTCGGTACTATTTTTGTTCTTAATGCCTTATTGTTTAAAATCTCTCATTAATTAAATATTGTATACCATGAAATAATTTACTTTTCATTTAGCCGAAACAAGCCAGCGACACCACTGTCGTAGGGTTAGAAGGGATCACCAGAGCCATGCTCTGATGCTGTGATCATAGGTTGGGAGGGACTTCATCACTTAACAGCTGTGATGGCCTGCCTCAATTCTCGCTCTCTCTTTCTCTCTCTTTCTGTCTCTCTCTCTCTTGTTCTCTCTTTGTTTTGGCCTGCCTCAATTCTCGCTCTCTCTTTCTCTCTCTTTCTGTCTCTCTCTCTCTTTGTTCTCTCTTTGTTTTTTTCTATTTTTGAGACATTTTTGGATCTTCCTTCTCTTTCCGGCTAGTTTTCTAGCAATCCCTTCTTCGTCGCAGCACGCTCAATTTCTGATCTTAAATTAATAATAATGAGCAGCGAAGAAAGGGCTATTGGTATAAGCAAGACCACCACCCCCAAAGCCGACGAGCTAGAGCCGGACTCTAAAGCGTGCCCCGCAAATGCCGATAGCCCTGTCGCCTTGTGCTTCTTCTCGTTGCAAATACATACTCTTGAGACTTGAAATGTCTAAATCCACAATTAAACCCTGTCGTAAGTCTATTGCAGCCACGCCATCTTCATTCACTCTCGACAGAGAATCTGGTACCACATTCATCGAGCCTTTCCGATGTTCTATTTTAAAACGATACCTTTGTAACGATAATGCCCAACGAGCTAGACGTGAATTTAAATCATGGTTGGACATCAGCCATTTTAATGAAGCATGATCAGTCACAATGGTGAACTCGGGACCTTCCACGTAAGCACGAAAATTCTTCAGTGCTACAATCGCTGCTAAACACTCTTGCTCGGTGACAGTGTAATTGCGTTGAGCTTTGTTGAGTTTTTCGAAATGAAAGCCACTGGACGTTCATCTCCGTTCTCCTTCAATTGAACTAATACTGCCCCAACGCCAGATTTACTTGCGTCGCAGTGTATTGCGAATGGCTTAGTAAAATCAGGGCTGCATAACACGGGAGCTTCACTAAGGCGTGATTTCAACACGTCGAATGCTGTGCAAGCTTCCGGTGTCATACTAAATCTTCGTTTAGTGGTCATTAAATCGGTTAAAGGTGAAGCTAACGAGGCAAAATTCTGAACGAACTTGCGATACCAACCGCACAAACCCATGAAGCTTCGCAAACCTCGTAATGTTTTCGGAAGTGGAAAATCTTTTATGGCTCTGACTTTCTCTGGGTCAGTCTTAATTCCACCGTCTCCGATTATGTGACCCAAATAGCGCACACGCCGCATGCAGAAATGACTTTTGCCAATGTTGATTGTCAAACCTGCACGCTCAATGTGGAGAGCTATCTCTCAACACCTCCAAATGACCATTGAAGCTAGATGAGACTATAAGCAAATCGTCTAAATATACAAATACTTCGTTTCTAAGATGGGCCGGTACTACCTTGTCCATCAATCTCGACATAGTGCTAGTCGCGTTACACAATCCAAAAGGCATAACTTTAAATTGATATAACCGCCTACCAGGGACAGTGAAAGCCGTTTTATCTCGGGCTTGAACATCGAGAGGCACTTGCCAATACGCATCTTTTAAATCTAAGCTGGTGATGAACTCAGCTTTAGGTAGTCTACTCAAAATGCCGTTAATTTGAGGAAGTGGATACGCATCTTTTGCCGTTAAGCTGTTAATTTTACGGCAGTCTAAACAGATTCGCACTTTGCCTGGTTTTGTTACCATAACGATTGGAGAAGACCAGGCACTTTCTGATTCTTCTATCACTCCCAGTTCCAGCATCCTGTCTATTTCTCCATACATAGCCTTTCTACAGCAGGCGAGACTGGGAAATGTCGCTGCTTAATAGGCTTAGCGCCGCCCACTTCTATAGAATGCGAAATTAAATTCGTCTTCCTAATCCCTTTCGAGCAAATGAAGGAAAACACTCTATCACAAGAGCTAGCTTAGCCCTGTCACTGCTCGATAATTCATATTGGTCCTCATCTTCAACTTTGATGTTAAAATCTTCGACAGCTAGCTACTTCTAGATTTTTCGGAAGAAGATCGTAAAGCTACCAGAAATCAATACCCAAATACAGGTCTTGTTTCAGGGATGGAACAATATAAACTTCTAATAGTTTTTCAAGATTAGCGTACTCTACCTTGACTTTCATCCGCCCTACAACTTGCTGAAGACTTCCATCGGCAGTGGTTGCGCTTTTCTTAATTTCCTTAAATGCGATTTTATTCTCAATAATTTCTTTTGCTAGCGCTCCTCCGCAACAACTTATTGAAGCCCCTGAATCCAGCAGACCGTACACAGTGCGATTGAGAATTCGAACGGACAAAATGGTCGAGGATCACTAGATCCAGGTGAGAGTGCGCCTATGTGTTCTAACCCAAGCACACACTTTTGACCTGCTGCGCTGCGAATTAATGCGCTTTGTGCTTCGAGTTTTGGATTTCGTAAAATCAGGTGAAAAATCATTTGTAAGAACGGTTTTCTCTTTAGACCACGGCACTTCTAACTGATCTATTAACACAGATAAGCCTTCGTAAAACTGTCAAACGATTCATTTGGTTTCTGTTTTCTGTTCCTAATAAGCTCCTCTATGTCACAATCGTCTCGTGCGATTTTGAACTGTGATCGCAAGGCTGCGCACAATTCTTCCCATTTCACATCATAGACGCTTTTGTGGTAACGCCAATAGAATTCGAGGGCCTTGCCTTCGAATAGTATGCTAGCATGCTTACATAGAACAACAAAATTCCCGCCTAATGTCTGATGTGTGAGTGCCTCTGCTCTATATATAAAATTGTCAACTGATACTCCTGTTCCAGAGAACTTCATTTTCCAACCATTTAATACTTGCACTACCTTGTCTGGCCTATTTAATAGGTCGGATACATGCGACATTGAGTGCCAGAATTGATCCTTGCACGGTCAGCATTGAAGTCTTGCTCTCTGACATATCCAGGCCTACTTTCCATTCTCTGCCCTGTTGGAGGTGTGCTGGTTCTAGCATCGCTATTTGCTGGAGTCGCGATCAACCTTTGCACACTATCTACGACCGAACTCTGAATTAGTTCGGCCATCCTCTCGGAGAGAGTAGTGAGCAATCTGCTCTCCATAGCGAGCAAGGAAAGAGCATTCACGGATTCAGGATTCTCTGAATCACTTACGCGTATGTTCGATCTCCCTTGCGATGTGCTAGCAACGTCATCCGTCACTGAATCGCTACTCCGCTCTTCCGCCTGACGGCTTTTAGACTGTGAGCGAGTTTGCAACCCTTGAGTATTCGATGGGTCAACTGGCCTGAATAGCACTTGACAAACTGGGCATTTGTCCTTCGTTTTCAAATGCAATTCTATGCACTTTTGTGGAACTCGTGGTTGCATGCGGTTCTATACGCCTCTGCAAGAGAATTAATTTCCTTCTTGCATAAAGGACATGAAGCGATAGGCAAGCCCATTGCTCCCTTGTTCGGCGATCGAGCAACACTCATTTTAATCGAAAATTATCAACAGAAGAAAAACCAAAAATTTACTAATCAACGAAAATATATATAAGTAAAAAATAATAAAATTAAAAAATAAAAAATGGTACTATTCAAAGGAACCAAAAGTAACGTAGAAATATAAAGAAATAATTCATAAATATTTTAGCCGAACTCGTAACCAGACATCACACCTGTCGTAGGGTAGTTTAACTTTTAATAACTAAAAATTCTCGTACAAAGGATAAATAGACAGAGGGATGCGTTTAGAATCTAAGCTGATTTACGGACAACAGAACGATCAGAAATCTTCTTATTGTTTTCCAATTAAATCTTCTAAGAACTAAAGCTTCCAAAGTTTTGAAGTGAAGTCTGCCAAAGTCATACGGGGTTGTGACACTTTTAATTAAAATGTCCACATTATCCCCCGTTTGAACTTTGTGCAGATTATCCTGTGTCGATAACGTGTGTATCTTATAATAAGGGCCAGAATATCCACCGGAGTTGAATTCTTCTGTAGTTCCTCTTGTTAACAGATACCCCATTATTGACCCATTTGATAGAAGAGGAGATAGAATTCAGACGCCAACTTTAAATAGTGGCCAAAACCGAAAATAAGATTTTCTGATTTTCTATTAGAAAATTGAAGACGAATTCTTTTAAAGTGTTTGAAATATTAAGAAAGGAAAAAAAACAAAAACTTTGAAAAAAAGGCAAACTTTAGAATTTTCTTTGCGAGAGTCTTACTGAGTTATTACTGTACCCAATAAGGCCCTACACGTTGAATTATCTCTGTAACGTGCAACGATATACGCCGCAAGGACGGACGGACGATCTGTGGGTGCGGGGCACGCTTTAGTATCCGGCTCTAGCTCGTCGGCTTTGGGAGTGGTGGTCTTGCTTCCACAAATCTATCCTTTTCGCTGCGCACTATTATTAAGAAGATTAGAATTGAGCGTGCTGCGACATAGAGAAAAGCTAGAACACTAACCGGAAGAGAAATAAAAGAAAACTAAAGTTGCTATCGTTTGCCTCTGCAGAGAGTGAAAGAAAAAAAAAAAAAAAGAGAGAGAGAGAGAGAGAGAGAGAGAAGAAGATAGAGTACGAGATTTAAATTATCATCTTGTCACTGGTGTTGCGTGACAAGGATCCCCACCCATCCTATGATCACAAGCGTCAGAGCATGGCTCTGGTGATCCCTTTTGGGCCCTACGACGGCGGAGCCTAAGGCCAGGTTCGGCTAATCAAAAGAAAAATTATTCCATGTTCAAGTTTGTTTTAATTAAGTGTGTAAATATATAAGAAATAATACATTATAAACGAGTAAAAAGTAAATTTTAAAAATGGTATAATATAACAAAAGAATATAATATTTAAATCTAATAATTTTTAAATTGTATTTGATAATGTTTCAATTTTTGTGCCGTGTTTGCTTTTTTTCCTAATTGTTTAACATTTAATTGTTTAATAATACGTATAATTTGTTTATTTTAAATTTGTTTTGTTTTCATCGGCTGTGATTCATTTCATTTTATTTCTATTTATTAAGAATTACTTTATCTTTTGCGCAACTTTTATCTATTTTTATTCTTATTTAACTTTTCTGTAAACTCATTTTTGTTGCGTGAATTTTTTTTTGTGTGCGCAATGTGCAAGAATTCAAATATTTGTACAAGATGTACATTTTTCAGTTTTCTTTATCGAACTTACCCCCAGAACTCCTGCGGCGGTGATCGATCTCCGGCGAAGTGCTGGAACGGGCTAAACGACGAGGTGTTGCAAATTAAAAATAATAAATTTTGCACAATAAGCACATCCGCACATTTTGAATTAACACTATCAATCTTTAGTACAACAAATTATTAATTAATTTAGACAAAATTTTACTTATAATTCATGTTCTTTTCTAGACATGACTTTCATATTGTTTTTAATTTTCGATTTGCTTTTCATACAAATTATCAATTAATTCAAACAAATTCTTATTTTTAATATGTGTTCATTTTACACATGAGTTTTAAAATTCTTTTTCTGATTTACGATTCGCTTTTGAATCACTGAACACTTCATTTCTTTCTTTTTCTTTTACAATTTACTAGTACTCTTGTTTTTATATTTTTCTTTTACGAGATCATTTCTCTCTAAAGGCACTCTCACAATTTGACTTAATTTATTATAATTGTGATCGTATGTGTAATTTGTTTCATACATAGGTGTTAACGCTTCGCTTTAAGTTGTTCTAATTGAACTACACTTTGATTTTAGTGGCTATTGTTTTAATACATACAATTTTAATTTTTTTTTTTTGGGTTTTGTAGCGCACTTTTATTATTTGTGTTCAATAGAACAGCACTTTTATTTTCATTTTTTTGTTTTGTTTTGTTTTATTTAAGATCTAACTTTCTTTTCAAGCGCCACACTTTTCGATCTTTTTTGATAACTTGTAAATTAGATTTTTGTTTGTTTCGATTTACAAGAGTAACATGATTTAATTTAAATCTTTGTTTTGTTTCACAACACTTTTAAATGATTACACTTCGAGATTCGAATCTTGAGAGATTCATAGAAAAGTTCACTATGTTGTAGCTCGCTGTTGAAGGTTACAGATGGCGCCTAAAGGCGCTCCGTTGGCCAGGCGGTAACCAGTAGAGGCACTCCGCTGACCACGAAGTGACCTGAAGGGGTGCTCCGCTGGCCGAGCTGGCCGGTGAGGGTGCTCCGCTGGCCGAAAGGGCCGGTAATGGTGCTCCGCTGGCCGAAAGGGCCGGTTAGGTGCTCCGCTGGCCCAGAGGACCGGTGCAGGGGTGCTCCGCTGGCCGAGAATGCCGACGCGGGTGCTCCGCTGAGCGAAAAAACCTGCACGGGTGCTCCGCTGGCCGAAAGGGCCAGAGCAGGGTGCTCCACTGGCCGAGAATGCCGGCACGGGTGCTCCGCTGGGCGAAAAGGGCCTACTGAGCGCTCTGCTGGCAAACGAAGCCTGCTGGGCGCTCCGCTAGGCAAACGGAGGCTGCAAGGGGCGCTCCGCTGGACAATTAGCGGCAGGCGAAAGTACTTCGTCGAAGCAGTCTGCTTCAAAAAGGAGCAAGGAGAAGAAACGATCCTGCGAACACAACTACTGTTAAACATAAATCCATTCGTGACATGATAAAACTTTTTCCTTACCAATTGACAAAAATTGAGATGGAAAAAATATCCTCAATAGCTGGATGCCTTCAGATTAAAATCTTCTATTATTACGCGTCTAGGTACGCAGCCGGTCATTAGAAAAATGACCAAACCGGAACCGGCTTTCGCTAAGTTGGCCGCGCTCGCTGATGCAGCTGGCGCAGATGTCAAAGCTGAGCTTTCCAGTGCAACCGATGCACTTTAAGCTTATCAGCAGTTTTACAACACTACCTTAAGCTCAGTTTAACAGAGCTACTTTAAGCTCAGGTTAACAGCATCTTAAGGTAATTTGGTAGACTGAAAGTGCATACTTTTAGGCACTGAATACAACAATACATATCTTGGCTTAAAGGTAGCATGCTTTTAAGCCCTGTGTAAAACAAAAAATAAGGTGACGCAAAACTTGCATACTTTTAGGTGCTACCTGAAACAATATTAAACTTGGCTTAGACCTAGCAAACTTTTAGGCCGACTTTAATGCCTGTTGCTGTAGGCGCCGTTACAGGTTAATTATTTTTAGAATTTATTTATTTATTTTTTCCTTTTTGGCCTTATTTAATTAATTCTGCCTCGTACACACTTACTGTGCTTGTCCGTTAATTTATTTATCTATTTATTTTTCTTGTCATTTCGTTTGTAATGTTAAAATTCAAATCACTTTTCTTATATGTTAATAAATTAAGTATGTCCGCGTAATTGTTTACTTTTATTTGGAACCATGCATCACCAAGCAGGAGTAGGTTAGCCGAACCACTTCTTTTAGGGATCCTGCCAACTTTAAGTTTTTGGCAATGAATGCAGGATCACGGTAGGGTGGGCGTCTGCACACAATAACAGCTGTGTTGCTTCAGAGAGTGGCTCCATCTTCTTTGTTAACCTACCTTCCTCTCCTTCCCTTTCTCTTCTCTTTCACTATTGTTTATGGTACCCTTCCCAATTACACTCCTTCTTCTCTGTCTTCCCATATGTACGCGAATTTTAAATGTATTATTGTTATAAGTGGTGCGTCCTATTAGTTGGCCCTTTCCTTGAACCCCATGCTATCTGAGCAAAGCCCGGAGAAGCCAGCGCGTACGCCACACTAATAAACCTGACACCAGCACCAGACGAATACATCCTTGGTGATTCGTTACACATGTTTTCAATTTCTGTCCAATTTTTTTCCACCAAAATTCTGTTGTCATAGTTTTTGCTCTTTTGGTCCCATAGCGCTGGGCGTAAAAATACTTCACTAATTAAATTTTCGATATCATTTTCGTTCTGGTGTTCTCTCGCAAATGACATTAAATGCAAAAACGCATGATTTTAGAGTAAACTGGACATAAAACTAAAAATAGAGTTACAAACTTACCATCTGAGCTTTCAAACACACGTGCTTTGAAAATAAACGGTAATTAAATCACAGAATGCAAGAAAACAATCGTACCCTCTGAGAGAGTTGAAGCGATAAAGCAGGTTGCAAACTGCTCTCTCGCTTTGCTCACCGCTTTCTCGCTTGAACTCGCAACTCGCTTCGCTCTCACTCTGACATCTTTCGAGCGATTGCATATGAAAAGGGTTGCAGTGGTTTATCGCTCGTTCTCGCCCAATATTATCGCATCGCTTCTCGCTCGCACTCTGACATCAGCCTAAGATGGTCAACGACGAAAGAGAGAGAGATTAAGAAAAAGTGAGACCATGTAAGGCCAAACATCAACCGATATTCGATATATAATATATACCGAGTGATGAGATGTTGCGATAACATATGTATATACTGTTTTTGCATCCAGTTTGATGCTACATTTCCACAATTATATTTGTATGCTCCTTTTGTTGTCACCAAATTTTATTCACATTTAATTAAAATTTTTTTATATTTTATTTAATATATTCCCACAGAACACCAGGTGGCTGATGTCCTCACGAAGCCGTTGCCCGCTGCAAGATTTTTGACCCTAAGGAGCGCAATGGGTCTCACAAATTAAAACTATTTATAACAATATAATTTTTTTTTGTTTGATAATTAGTGATTCAAAAACATATAATATGTTAAATGAAGTTTAATTTTTTTGATTAACCAATGATTTGATTAAGGTTTTACTGGGTTTCCTTAATCCTAGAACTAGTTTGTTTTAATTTATTTAAAACTATTTCTAGATGAATATGAATCATTATTATTGTTCCCAGAATATACAACTGTCCGAATAAGAATATTATTGTAATACTAATTTTTTATTGTTCAAAATATCTTTTGAGGAGGTGTATTGAAATATACCAATTTGGAATTTCTCATTACAAAAGATTCTTGAACAACCGTGAATTGGTCACACTAAAAGTGTTTCGATCTCTGCTCTTTAAGCTCTCTTACCCTTTGGATTTTTGACAGAGAACGGACAAGTTGTAAAGTAAGTAAAGAAATATAACAAGAATTAATTTAAAACAAAACAACCACTCGCCTTATTTAATTGATTCACTTGTTCTTTTCAAGATGAGCGGCAACCAAGCGGTCGTGGTTCTAAATTGCCGCGTATGCACCCGGGCATGTATATACTACAAATCGCTGACATGTGAGATCGAGATTGGGCCAGAGAGCAGCACAACGGTGGCAAAGATGCTCAAAGAATGCTTTGGCTTGTCGTATAAGCCGCAAGATGGCGCCGCAGCACGTTTGCCACAGCAAATTTGCATGGCTTGTTTGCCATTGGCGAAGGAAGCATACATTTTAAAGCGCACGGCCATCGAAGCCGACGAACTTTTGCGTTTGGGCCTCGACAACAACAGTTGAGGCCTCAGTATCCATAAGCGTGTCCATAATAGATCAGCACAGGCCCAATTATTAATAAATTGAAATATTCTTATACATAGTTTCTTATTCTTTATTTAACTATTACTTTTAGAAAAGCCTGGGGAATTTCATAAGCTTAATAATTTAGAGGTGAATCTCTTAAAAACTGGCGAACTAAATTCACCAGACGCAATGGAAGCAGTTACTTTGAATGGTTTTGGTCGGCGATCGGGTCAGCGCACGAGTGCAGCCGAAGCACCAAAAGTTGTCATCAGCAGCAGCGTCAAGCGCAAATGCAAAACAAAAGCTTTAGCAAAATCAAATCAAAATGCACAGGTGCGCAAAACCAAAATGGCGGTCAAGCAAAATGTAAACAAAGGCAAAAGCAGAACAACTGCTGCGCAAGCGTCAACATCGACGTCGACATCGCATTCGCCATTGGAATTACTTGTGGTGGGCCATCAACTACACATACACCCCTTGACTCAGCAGCAGCAGGAATCAATTCAAACATCTCTAAAATTTGAAGAAAACTAAACTAAAAAAGCTGCTTAACTTTGCTCAAAAGCCAGAATTCCCGCTGCCCGCTGTTTTCAAAAAATCCAGATCTGACGGGAAAAAGCGGAAATGACACCACTGGTTGCGGCTAGTGTGCTCCTCTCATATGGCGCTAATCTGGAGCACAAGACGGAGGACAACCGTACGCCACTTATGGAGGCTAGTCGTATGGAACGTCGAATTATCCATGAAAACTCAACTCTGAGACCCCCGCTACCCATTTTGAATAAAGCCAAAATATAGCGGTTGTTGGCGGGCGAACTAAATTTTCTACTGGGGCTTCGCCAGCGCATTTCCTACTGGGCATTTGTAATCGGTGATTTTTTTGTGCATTGGAATTTCACCGTTACGTTCGCTAGAAGTAGCAATGCAGCTGCAAATTTCGGCAGCGTGATTTAATTTGAATTTGTATTTGAGCCCAAGCAGAGGCAAATAATTGTTAACAATAAAATAGGGATTTGAAGGTGTGCGCAGAGCACGAATGTAAGTAAAATTATGAAATTATAATGAAATGTAAATAATGTAATGAAAATAATAAAGATTTCAGCAAATATTGATCCACTACAAGTTGTTGTTTTCGAGTAGTGGATTGCTCGAAGTACGAGCAACGGCACACCAACCAAGGCACGGATCCGGTGCCAACATTCTGAAATATTCAGTCTCATTCTGAAATATTCAGTCTCACTCTGAATAAATCAGTCTCATCGGAAACATTCAGTCTGAATCTGGAATAATATCAGTTTTGGAGATACACATATTGTGTGTGGAGCACTTTGAAAGTTTGCAATTTGGAGTCGTGACATAACCTCAACCACGACTATGGCAAATCGGGAGGAACACGTGCCTGGAAAAGAGATGACGAGTGATGGTCAGCAATTAGATGGAGCTGCTCCTCAAGATCCAATTGGACCTGCCAATGGTTTACATGAAGCCGTTAATGTGCAGGCAGCTGTCGCGGGTTTTGAGCGCAATGGAGCAGCAAATATAGGCCGCTCATCTTCGTCATATGGAATCAGCACATCGTCGAGTTCATCAACTCCTATCCAGCATAAACCGGCAAACACACAAATGTACTTTGATAGCTCAGGATATGGCACGGTGATCAACAAGCTCCATATGGATTCATCTCGTGGAGGATTGTCAATGCCATATCAAGCGAACACTGCAGCAGCGATGGGTGGTATAATCAATGGATTGCCACAGCCGGGATCAATGGGATTGCCCAGTAATCTTCAACAACCAAATGACATGCACGCTGCCAATTCATTGGCTAGAGTGGGCCTTTGACGGCCGCTCAAATCAGTGCACGACATGTCATTAGCCGAGATCTACCTACTTTCACTGGAAAGCCTGACGAATGGCTGCTGTTCATTAGCAATTATGAGCAGTCGACGGAAAGATGTGGATTCAGTAACGAGGAAAATCTTATACGCTTACAGAAGTGTCTTAAGGGCCAGGCACTGGAAGCGGTACGCGGAAAATTGATGGTGCCAGATACAGTGCCGTATGCAATTGGAACATTGAGAATGCTGTATGGCCGACCAGAAATAGTACACGCCGCGTTACAAGGAAAATTGAGAGACGAGCCAGCGATAAAGGCAGATAATTTGGACTCCGTCATTCGACTAGCCCTTGCTGTCCAAAATTACTGCGCAACTATGTCTGCATTGGGTCTTCAGGACTTTTGCATGATCCTGTCTTGTTGAACGAATTGGTCGCAAAGATGCCGAGCAGTATGAAGTTGGACTGGGGTCGACACCGATTGGCAAATCAAAGCGTCAACATGGCCACATTCGACAATTGGCTTTTCAATGTGGCAATGTGTGCCAGTATGGTAACTCCGTATGATGTCGGACGAACGACCTCAGCCAAAGCTTCAAAAGAAAGGTTGTTTGTGCACAGTGTTAGCGACAACAATGAGGAGACTCAACAGCGACAGCATCATGGAGAATCAGAGAAGACTACATGCCCAAAATGTGGAGGCACGCACCGACTGTCGGAATGTGTCGACTTTCGAGCATTGAACGTTAAACAGCGCTGGGAGTTTGTGAAATCGAAACGGCTATGTTTCTGTTGTTTCTGGCGGCATCTCGTACGAAACTGCAAAGCTAAAGAAACCTGTGGCGTCGATGGATGCAAATCAATTCACCACGTACTGCTGCATACCGCCGCAGGCAATGATGGCAGAAACAAGCTGACTGGGCAAACAGTGCCTCGATCTGCCAACAAGGAGGAGTCTTCAATCATGTTTCATGGAAAGACGGCGAGTAGCCCTCTCTTTCGCTATATCCCGATAACGATCCACGGCAAATCCAAATCTGTGAAAACATTTGCTTTGGCCGATGAAGGAGCTGCTTGTTCTTTAATTGAAAGATCCTTGTCTGACGAGCTCGAGCTAGAAGGACCGGCAACTCAATTGTGCCTGAAATGGACAGGTGATGTTTCTAAGGTTGAAAACAATTCGCAATCGTTGGACATCACTGTATCAACTACGAGTATGGAATCGCAGCGATACATTCTGAAAAGTGTGCGAACAGTGTCTGATCTCGACCTACCAGAGCAAAGCCTCGACCAGCAATTATTGGAGTCTCGGAGTCACCTCTGTACGTTGCCTATAGATCCCTATTCCAACGTACGAGCACGAATCATCATTGGACTCGACAACATTAAATGGACTATTCCGATGGAGTTGCATGAAAGTGAAGACGACGATGTTATTGCAGCACGTTGCAGGCTTGGCTGGGCTGTTTACGGCCGCTCAGCAAAGGAATACTCATCGATTCCACACCTGCTACATATTTGCCAATGTAGTGAGACTGGCAGTTTGATGTTGCATTGAAAGAGTACTTTTCTTTGGAATCAATGGGAATTGTCGCTACGATCAATCCATTACGATCCAAAGACGATGAGCGATCGATGCAAATCATGGAAGCAACGACAACGTTCTTGGCAGACGAGAAAAGGTGGCAAACTGGATTACTGTGGAGATTCGACAAAGTGGTCTTGCCTGACTCCTATGAAATGTGTCTTAAGCGACTAAAATGTCTTGAATCGAAAATGTCGAAAGATCCGCAGTTACGCAACTTCATGCTAACGACGATGAAAAACTATAAGGAAAATCGTTACATCAGACGCCTGGATGATAGTGAGTTGGCGCGTAAAGATATAACATGGTTTCTTCCTATCTTTACCGTCACCAACCCTAACAAGAAGAAGACACGTTTAGTGTGGGACGCCGCAGCGAAGATCCAAGGAGTGTCTCTAAACGACTGCCTGCTAAAAGGTCCTGACACACTTGCATCATTGATGGGCATTCTAATACGCTTCAGAGAACGCCCAATTGCTATTTCGGGAGACATACGCGAAATGTTCCACCAAGTGAGGGTGCGACCAGAGGATCAGGCAGCTCAGAGATTCCTCTGGCGTGATGGAAACTCGCAACGGCCACCGGAGGTATACGTCATGCAAGTTATGACTTTTGGAGCATCGTGTTCACCTTCCTTGGCGAGTTACGTTTTGAAACGCAATGCTCAACGATATGAAGCTGAATATCCCGAGGCCGTAAAAGCCATTTGCGGCAACACTTTCGTCGATGACTGGCTTCAGTCTGTGGACTCAGTAGCTGAGATGACAAAGCTGGCCCAGGCTGTAAAACTAATTCATGCTGATGGAGGATTTGACATGCGACACTGGACATCCAATTCTCAAGCAGTGGTCTGTGCTCTTGAGAATAGATATGACATGTTGGACAAGCCAATTTGTTACCCAGATGTTGGTCCGGAAAAGGTTCTGGGCATGTGGTGGCAACCTGGAGAAGATTGTCTAACGTTTATGGTGAAGCCAGATACGATCGCAAAGGCTCTGGATGGTCGGCCAACTAAACGCCGCGTCCTGAGCATGATTATGACCATATTCGACCCCCTTGGAATTGTTGGATTTTTCAACATACGCGCAAAAATCATTCTGCAAAATATATGGAGGAGTGGAGTCGGATGGGATGAGCCGCTCAAAGAAGAAGACGAGGCAGACTGGCGTCGTTGGTTGGATTTGGTGCCAACGTTAAACAATCTGCGTATAGCCCGATGTTTGAAAGGAGTTAGTGCAGCTAGATGTCTGGAAATGCATACATTTGTAGACGCAAGTGTTAATGCATACGCTGCCGTCGTATACATCCGAGCTGAAGTAGAAGATCAAGTTCATTGCAGTCTTGTAGCGTCGAAAACAAGGGTTGCTCCATTGAAACCAATTTCGATACCTCGCATGGAACTCATGGCTGCTGTTTTGGGACTGAGGTTGGCCAGATGTATCGAGTCTGAAATGTCAGTACACGTTGACAAGAAAGTATTCTGGACAGACTCTAGAGACGTTCTATTCTGGATACGTTCGGATGTTCGTAAATTTCACCAATTTGTTGCACTCCGCATTGGCGAAATCTTAGAAGGATCAGATGTGAGTAACTGGAGATGGGTCCCGTCAGCGCAAAATGTGGCCGACGATGGTACCAAATGGACAAGAACGCCTGTCATTAACGAAGCGAATAGGTGGTTCAGAGGGCCTCAATTTCTATATTCGGATGACTCTCAGTGGCCGCAGATGAACATTGATGCGAGCCAACATAGCCATACTATTCTGCAACACGTCGAAGAGCAATTGGAAGCCATGTCACCTTTGAGCTGTATCTCACCAGACCCAGAAAGATTCAGCAAACTGGAGAGATTAAGAGCCGCACAGTTGCGAGTATTGGATTTCTTGCGATCTATTGTCAAGAAGAGCATGGGATCGGAATTAAAAAGTTATTATTATTTGAGCGGCCAATCGAGATGGATATCATTCTAATACGAGTGTGCCAGGAAACCGAGTATTTCAGCGAGATGAAATGCTTGAAAACGGGAAGCAGTATTATGGATCGGAAGAGCAAGCTATTCAAATGCTCTCCGTACTTGGACGAAGTGAGCATACTGCGCGTCAAGGGAAGAATCGACCTAATAGAAGGAGTCGAAGTAAACCTAAAGCGACCCATAATCCTACCAAGAAGACATCGATTTACATTTCTGCTGGTTGAGTCGTATCATCGCCGGTACCATCATCTGTACGACGAGATCGTGGTCAATGAACTACGGCAAAAGTTCCTGATATTTGGTCTGAGAGCCTTGGTGAGAGGTTTCTCAAACTTGTCCAGCATGCCGGATGAGGCGCGCGCGTCCTAGGCCTCCAGAAATGGGAAGTCTACCGCGTGAGCGTTTGGCGCACCACATGGCGCCGTTCACCTATACAGGAGTGGATTACTTTGGGCCCATCGACATCATCGTTGGACGACGGCACGAGAAGCGCTGGGGTGTTCTGTTCACATGCCTCACAATTCGTGCCGTACACCTGATATCGCAACGTCACTGTCAACCGACTCTTTTCTTTGTATTCTAAAGGCATTTATAGCTAGACGTGGTTGCCCGCGACGAATGATGTCCGATAATGGGACTAACTTCCGAGGCGCGAGTAGAGTGTTAAAAGATGAAGTGGAGCGTATATCGACCAGGGATGTGGAGACCAAATACCCAGAAATGGAGTTCATGTTCATTCCGCCAGGCTCACCGCACATGGGCGGTGCATGGGAAAGATTGGTACGCTCAACAAAGTCCATTCTAACGGAAATCTTGCCGCCTGGTGGATTGCGAGAAGAAGTGCTTCGTGCTGCGTTGGCTGATGTGGAGGGTATTCTCAACTCACGCCCACTCACATATGTACCACTGGAATCGGCAGACTCAGAAGCGCTTACACCGAACCATTTCCTCTTGGGCCACTCTAGTGGAATTCGTGAACAAGACAGCGAAATACAAAATGGTAACAAGCTTGCCAAAGGATTCAGAATTTCGAGCCAGTTAGCCGATCAGTTCTGGAAAAGATGGATTCGAGAATATCTGCCAACGCTTACGCGCCGTACCAAATGGTTCCATCCGCCGCCAGATTCGATCGCCGTGAATGACATTGTTGTTATCGCAGATGAGAATGGCAAACGAAACAGCTGGCCCAAAGGAGTTGTGGTAGATGTTCACCGATCGAGAGACGGTCAGGTACGGAGTGCCGTAGTGCGCACTCCAGAAGGTATTGTGACTCGCCCCGCCGTAAAGCTAGCCAAATTAGATTTGAAAATTGGTAATACACAACGCGAATGCTAGTGAATTACGGGGTGGGGAATGTTGGCGGGCGAACTAAATTTTCTACTGGGGCTTCGCCAGCGCATTTCCTACTGGGCATTTGTAATCGGTGATTCTCTTTGTGCATTGGAATTTCACCGTTACGTTCGCTAGAAGTAGCAATGCAGCTGCAAATTTCGGCAGCGTGATTTAATTTGAATTTGTATTTGAGCCCAAGCAGAGGCAAATAATTGTTAACAATAAAATAGGATTTGAAGGTGTGCGCAGAGCACGAATGTAAGTAAAATTATGAAATTATAATGAAATGTAAATAATGTAATGAAAATAATAAAGATTTCAGCAAATATTGATCCACTACAAGTTGTTGTTTTCGAGTAGTGGATTGCTCGAAGTACGAGCAACGGCACACCAACCAAGGCACGGATCCGGTGCCAACAGCGGTATTAATTTTAAATATACCAAATGAAAAAATGGTGCTCCCGATTTCACTTTCACAAGATTCTTTCGAATTGCAAAACGAAAAAATTTGTCTTGGCGTAATAAAAAGTAAATATTTTTCTATATTAAATCGGATCTTTTTATTGTCGTTCTTTTAAGACCGCCAGAAGATCAATTAGGCTTGTAATTATTTGTAAAACGACTAATTTCCGACCCCACCTCAAATTTGGAAATAAAATTTTGCGGTCCGGTGTAAGTCCGACACCATGAGTTATCGCCTAAGCTGCCACACTTTTGGTGGAATGAAAAGCAAGTTAAAAATACTTGTATAATGAAACGGATGGCATTAAATTTGTTGAAGTTGGGTAAAATATGTTTTATAAAAATTAATTTATTTAATTTAAGTACTTAAGTTCTAAAATTTTATTAAAAAATTGTTTAAATCACCGCCATTAAAAACGTGGCAAACAGCTGATTGTTGTTGAACTCTGATTGAGGTTCAACTGCTTTTAAAATGTGAGTAAAAAAGTTTATTTTTATAAAAATGATTCAATAAATCGAAACCCATTTTTCGAGACAATTAAATCGCTAATTGAAACAAATTAATCGATTAATATGTATCACAAATGATTAATCGAGCCTTCACTATTCTCGTCTCTTATTGTCGTATCAAATATTTCTGACAATTGTGTTTCGTTTGTTTGCTTCTCTGATGAAAGTTTTGTTGGAAATGTATTCATTACAAAAGGGTTTCCAGGGACGAAAAGATTCAACGTCACTGATAGAAGCGGCTGGTTCGGGTCATTGTGACATTGTCATAGTGCTGCTCAAGAACAATTTCAATGTGAATACAAGTTGTGAAAATGGGGACACGGCGCACATGGTTGCCAGCGCGTTCTGTTAATGTGGTGAATGCACTGCTAAGCCATGGCGCCAACGTTAAGGAGTACAATTTGATTGAACATACACCGCTGATGAAGGCCGCATGTGCCGGCCATGTGGAAGTAGCCAAGGTTAGTATCGAGTATCGGCAGTATCGGCAGTAAATTGACCATTGAAAAGTGATTCGAATCCAGGATTGCAATAACTGTCCTCAGTGACGAGAATCGAATCAATGATTTCGTTATTAGATATCTTATCTGATGTATAGAGAATGTATAAACTACTCTCACTCTTTAATCTGCTTATTAATCTAATGTTTAATGTCTCTCTCATAGGTACTTCTCGAGCGTGGAGCCGGAATCAGCACCCGTTCCAATGTGTACAACGAGAGTGCATTGTCAGCGGCTAGCTATAAGGGTCATTTTGATTCATTGGTCCGTTTCCTACTGCATGCCGGCGCCGATCACTTGAACTTCGCTCTTTCAGCGGCTTCAACATATGGCCAAGTGGAAGTAGCGCGATTGTTACTAGACTCTGGAGCGCAAGTCAATATTTCCGCTTATCCAATTAACAATGGTCAAGTTGAGGCTGCCACTCTGCTCATCGAGTTCAGTGCCAACATTAATGGGGCCATTACAAAAGGCTACACGTATCTCATTATGGCAGCTTGCAAGGGGGCACGAGAATGGTGAACTTACTATTGGAGAGCAAGGCGGATGTGGATGCAAAGATAGAAAAGGGAGACACGGTGTTGATGATTACCTGTAAAAAGGACATACCGTTGCGGCCAGTGGTGTCATTTTTTCTGAGCAAAATTGCTGGTTCAAAGAAAAAAAGCGGAATACCAGAGAAAAAGTTAGGAAAAACTAATTTTTATAAGGCAATGTGCTGTATGTTTTTCATTAATAAACCCTCAGTTCTACTTAACTTAACATAAAATATATGGGTAATTCTCTAACGGATGTCATTAAAGTGAAAAAATCAACTGAAACAATTTTAAAAATAAGTAATATAATGAAGTGGGGAGCCAATGCATTTTTAATTATGTATGTGCATTTTGTGCGGTGGATCTTTATTTTTGTCGCGGTGTTGCTGTCATCAAACTTTTTTGACAAAGGTCACTCAAATGATTTACAGGGGTTATTGCGCTATGCTGAGCAACAAATAGGCACAGCGCTACAGTGGTGTCATTTCCGATTTTTTTGATCAGAGCAAAAAGAAACACAATTGTCAGAAATATTTGATACGACAATAAGAGACGAGAATAGTGAAGGCTCGATTAATCATTTGTGATACATATTAATCGATTAATTTGTTTCAATTAGCAATTTAATTGTCTCGAAAAATGGGTTTCGATTTGTTGAATCATTTTTATAAAAATAAACTTTTTACTCACATTTTTAAAAGCAGTTGAACGGCAATCAGAGTTCAACGGCAATCAGCTGTTTGCCACGTTTTTAATGGCGGTGATTTCAACAATTTTTTAATAAAATTTTAGCACTTAAGTAATTAAATTAAATAAATTAATTTTATAAAACATATTTTACCCAACTTCAACAAATTTAATGCCATCCGTTTCATTATACAAGTATTTTTGGCTTGCTTTTTCATTCCACCAAAAGTGTGGCAGCTTAGGCGATAACTCATGGTGTTGGACTTAGGCTGATGTCAGAGTGCGCGAGTTATACATTTGTCACCACTTACCACTTCCCCATCTCATTTGTCACCACTTACCACTTACCCAACAGTAACACATACAAAGCATTCCATTAGATCGGGATTGCGATCGTCAATTATATAAACATAAACATTCAAGCTTCCACTATAAACTAATAACCCAAACTGGGACTGCTAGCCTCTTTAACGTAAACATAAACAACCAAGCTTTGCTAGCTTCTTTAACGTAATTATAAACAACTTAGACGGTTTGGCATCCAAGTATATAAGAGCACTTCTTGCACAGCTTAACTGCAGTTTGTATCAATTCTCTGAATAAACCAGTTCAAATCTACAACACTGTGTACATTCTTATTTATTGAAATACAACTCATGTATATATATGTCAAATATATATAACTCGCGCGAGAAGCGAAGCGAAGCGATGCGAGAAGCGATGAGCAAAGCGAGAAGATGTCAGAGTGAGAGCTTTGCGAGAAGCGAGTTACATTGTTAGTTTGTAAGGTTTGAAAATAAACGGTAATTAAATCAAAAAATGCAACAGAGAAGATGTCAGAGTGAGAGCTTTGCGAGAGCGAGCTACATTGTTCTAGTTATTAATATGTTCAGTTATTAATATGATGGTGATGGATTCGGATGAAGATTTTTTTGCTTCAAGTGCAACACTTAACTTTGTGTTAAAAAAAGGAGCGTCCACCCGCTTAACTGCAGTAGAAATGAAAAAGGAGAGTTCAAAAATTTATATAATGACTTGAGAAACCACCCAGAAAAGTTTTGTAACTATTCAAGGATGTCTATTTCGACTTTTGACCACATATTAAATAAAATTAGTAGTCGGTTGGAGAAGCATTGGCAAATTTTGTTACACAACCCATACTGCCTTGCCAAAAATTAATAATAACATTGAGGTTAGTTTGTAATATATTTCAATTATATTTATTAAGTATGTATTATAGTATTTAAAGTATTAAATTATATTACGATTTAGTAAGATCATCAGTATTATTGTCGAAAGAAAAATTAAAATGGTCTTCTGTATTTCCATTCTGCATAATAATTTTTTCATTTGATCCATTTTCCGCATATACGGTATTAGGCTATCAAAAATGACTCGTCGTCGTCTTTCTCTTTGTTGTTATTAATTTTCCTTTCAAGCAACATTAATTTTTGTTGCTCAATAGCTACTAATTCCTCTGACGCATTCAACTTCTTTTGCTTTTCTTTTGGTATTTCATCTTCACATCTCATCTTGAGACAATTCAGAAGCAAATCCTGAAGAAGATGGCTCAAAGTTTAATTGTGATGCTTCAAAATTACCAACCGATTTACGAGGTTTTATTTGGTCCTTTAAAAGAGTAGACTATTAAAATGAGGCCAAGAAGTGTAATTGCTGTAAGCCTCCTCTGAAACACCAGAGTCGCCAGATTTTGAAACAGGAATTTTTTCCATTCACTGCGGAATTGGTCCCGGAGGTTCTTCCATTTTTTTAAGCCGTCTTCTAAAATACAAATTTAATTAATTAATTAGAATGACGTCGAATATTATCCGCAATTACAAATTTTTAGCTACAGGAGCATCTTTCTCATCATTGGCATATTCGTTTAAAATTGGAAGGACTTCTGTGTCAGTTATAGTGAAAGAGACTGTAATAGCTCTTTGGGAAGAGCTACAACCGATACATATGCCTCAGCCCACGAAGGAAATAATTAGCAAGACAGCAGACAACTTTTGGAAGCTGTGGAACTTTCCAAATTGTGCTGGGGCTATTGATGGAAAGCATATACGCCTTAGATGTCCACCTCATTCCGGGTCTATGTTTTATAATTATGAAAAGTACTTTTCATAGTACTTCAAGGAGTGGCAGATGCCAATTGCAAAATTTATTGCCATAGAAGTTGGAGGCTATGGAAAACAAAGTGATGGTGGAACATTTAATGCATCACAACTCTATATGCAGCTAAGAGCTCGACAATTTTTCCGCCAGATTCTTGCTTGCCTGGAACAAACATTAAGATGCCATATGTCTTTGTGGGTGATGAGGCATATCCACTTCTAGAAAATCTTTTAAGGCCATATTCTCGAAGAGATATTAATACAAGTAACGAATACTTTAACAGTAGACTTTCCAGAGCTCGAAGATGCATTGAATGTGCCTTTGGTATCATGACATACAAATGGCGTCTTCTCTGGAAGCCTATTGAGACCAATCCAGATTTTGTTGATATCATTGTAGAGAGTATGCATTTTGCATAATACAATCATTGACCTTGAAGGGCCTTATGATATAAATTTAGAGTCACAACATTTTCATATTGACCTTGAAAATCATAACAACGCCGAAACTTTAAATCATGTAAATTTAAAAACAGGCCAACTATTAGAAACGCTTTTCGCGACTTTGTTTGCACACACAGATGCACCGAATAAAAATATGTAAATACAAATAATTTGCAGTTATTAATAAATCTTTACTTACTTGATGTTTCTAACATGTTTTCAATTTCTGTTCAATTTTTTCCACCAAAATTCTGTTGTGATAGTTTTTGCTCTTTTGGTCCCATAGCGCTGGGCGTAAAAATACTTCACTAATTAAATTTTCGATATCCATTTCGTTCTGGTGTTCTCTCACAAATGACATTAAATGCAAAAAACGCATGATTTTAGAGTAAACTGCGCATAAAACTAAAAATAGAGTTTCAAACTTACCATCTGAGCTTTCAAACACGCATGCTTTGAAAATAAACGGTAATTAAATCACAGAATGCAAGAAAACAATCGTACGCTCTGAGAGAGTTGAAGCGATAAAGCAGGTTGCAAACTGCTCTCTCGCTTTGCTCTCGCTTTCTCGCTTGAACTCGCTTCGCTCTCACTCTGACATCTTTCGAGCGATTGCATATGAAAAGGGTTGCAGTGGTTTATCGCTCGTTCTCGCCCAATATTATCGCATCGCTTCTCGCTCGCACTCTGACATCAGCCTAAGATGGTCAACGACGAAAGAGAGAGAGATTAAGGAAAAGTGAGACCATGTAAGGCCAAACATCAACCGATATTCGATATATAATATATACCGAGTGATGAGATGTTGCGATAACATATGCATATACTGTTTTTGCATCCAGTTTGATGCTACATTTCCACAATTATATTTGTATGCTCCTTTTGTTGTCACCAAGTTTTATTCACATTTAATTAAAATTTTTTTTATATTTTATTTAATATATTACCACAGAACACCAGGTGGCTGATGTCCTCACGAAGCCGTTGCCCGCTGCAAGATTTTTGACCCTAAGGAGCGCAATGGGTCTCACAAATTAAAATTATTTATAATAATATAATTTTTTGTTGTTTAATAATTAGTGATTCAAAAACATATAATATGTTAAATGAAGTTTAATTTTTTTGATTAACCAATGATTTGATTAAGGTTTCACTGGGTTTCCCTTAATCATAGAACTAGTTTGTTTTAATTTGTTTAAAACTATGTATTTCTAGATGAATATGAATCATTATTATTGTTCCCAGAATATACAACAGTCCGAATAAGAAAATTGTTGTAATGCTAATTTTTTTATTGTTCAAAATATCTTTTAAGGAGGTTTAATGAAATATACCAATTTGGAATTTCTCATTACAAAAGATTCTTGAACAACCGTGAACTGGTCACACTAAAAGTGTTTCGCTCTCTGCTCTTTAAGCTCTCTTACCCTTTGGATTTTTGACAGAGAAGGGACAAGTTGTAAAGTAAGTAAAGAAATATAACAAGAATTAATTTAAAACAAAACAACCACTCGCCTTATTTAATTGATTCACTTGTTCTTTTCAAGATGAGCGGCAACCAAGCGGTCGTGGTGCTAAATTGCCGCGTATGCACCCGGGCATGTATATACTACAAATCGCTGACATGTGAGATCGCGATTGGGCCAGAGAGCAGCACAACGGTGGCAAAGATGCTCAAAGAATGCTTTGGCTTGTCGTATGAGCCGCAAGATGGCGCCGCAGCACGTTTGCCACAGCAAATTTGCATGGCTTGTTTGCCATTGGCGAAGGAAGCATACATTTTAAAGCGCACGGCCATCAAAGCCCACGAACTTTTGCGTTTGGGCCTCGACAACAACAGTTGAGGCCTCAGTATCCATAATAGATCAGCACAGGCCCAATTACTAATAAATTGAAATATTCTTATACATAGTTTCTTATTCTTTATTTAACTATTACTTTTAGAAAAGCCTGGGGAATTTCATAAGCTTAATAATTTAGAGGTGAATCTCTTAAAAACTGGCGAACTAAATTCACCAGACGCAATAGAAGCAGTTACTTTGAATGGTTTTGGTCGGCGATCGGGTCAGCGCACGAGTGCAGCCGAAGCACCAAAAGTTGTCATCAGCAGCAGCGTTAAGCGCAAATACAAAACAAAAGCTTTAGCAAAATCAAATCAAAATGCACAGGTGCGCAAAACCAAAATGGCGGTCAAGCAAAATGTAAACAAAGGCAAAAGCAGAACAACTGCTGCGCAAGCGTCAACATCGACGTCGACATCGCATTCGCCATTGGAATTACTTGTGGTGGGCCATCAACTACACATACACCCCTTGCAAGTTACTCAGCAGCAGCAGGAATCAATTTAAACATCTCTAAAATTTGAAGAAAACTAAACTAAAAAAGCTGCTTAACTTTGCTCAAAAGCCAGAATTCCCGCTGCCCGCTGTTTTCAAAAATCCAGATCTGACGGGAAAAAAGCGGAAATGACACCACTGGTTGCGGCTAGTGTGCTCTTCTCATATGGCGCTAATCTGGAGCACAAGACGGAGGACAACCGTACGCCACTTATGGAGGCTAGTCGCTTGGAACGTCGAATTATCCATGAAAACCCTATGAATTGGACGACGGACAAGCGGTTGCGACGCTATCCCGTATTGACAGTGATAATGTCCAGCCGCCGTCCAGAACCACTTGAGAATTGCAACAGGCGAAAAAGTAAAATTTACTGTTTACGTTTTTAATTTATGAAAACAAACCTGCAATTATGCCATACAAATTTGTAATTGGAGAACGAAATATTGCATACTTTTAAGCTGATCATGCGAAGAACATAAAAACAAGATGGCTACAGTCAAGTGTGCTCAACTCTGAGACCCTCCGCTACCCATTTTGAATAAAGGCAAAATATAGCGGTATTAATTTTAAATATACCAAAATAACCGCAAAGATACTGGAAATTTACCAAATGATATTCTAGGTACATACAGGCATGCTCCGGTATTCACTTTTTGTTTTCGTTTTCGTTTTGAAAACGAGAACGAAAAAAATGGTGCTCCTGTTTTCACTTTCACAAGATTCTTTCGAATTGCAAAACGAAAAATTTGTCTTGGCGTAATAAAAGTAAATACCTTTTATACCCGCTACCCATAGGGTAGAAGGGTATTATAACTTTGTGCCGGCAGGAAATGTATGTAACAGGTAGAAGGAGGCATCTCCGACCCTATAAAGTATATATATTCTTGATCAGCGTCAACAGCCGAGGCGATATAGCAATGTCCGTCTGTCCGTCTGTCCGTCCGTCCGTATGAACACCTAGATCTCAGAGACTGTAAGAGATAGAGCTATAATTTTTTCGACAGCATTTGTTATGTTTGCACGTAGATCAAGTTTATTTCAAATTTTTGCCACGCCCACTTCCGCCCCGCAAATCAAAAAAATTGAATAACAAGTGTTATTTCTTTTGGTATTCTTTTGGTATTTCATCTTCACATCTCATCTTGAGACAATTCAGAAGCAAATCCTGAAGAAGATGGCTCAAAGTTTAATTGTGATGCTTCAAAATTACCAACCGATTTACGAGGTTTTATTTGGTCCTTTAAAAAGAGTAGACTATTAAAATGAGGCCAAGAAGTGTAATTGCTGTAAGCCTCCTCTGAAACACCAGAGTCGCCAGATTTTGAAACAGGAATTTTTTCCATTCATTGCGGAATTGGTCCCGGAGGTTCTTCCATTTTTTAAGCCGTCTTCTAAAATACAAATTTAATTAATTAATTAGAATGACGTCGAATATTATCCGCAATTACAAATTTTAGCTACAGGAGCATCTTTCTCATCATTGGCATATTCGTTTAAAATTGGAAGGACTTCTGTGTCAGTTATAGTGAAAGAGACTGTAATAGCTCTTTGGGAAGAGCTACAACCGATACATATGCCTCAGCCCACGAAGGAAATAATTAGCAAGACAGCAGACAACTTTTGGAAGCTGTGGAACTTTCCAAATTGTGCTGGGGCTATTGATTGAAAGCATATACGCCTTAGATGTCCACCTCATTCCGGGTCTATGTTTTATAATTATGAAAAGTACTTTTTCATAGTACTTCAAGGAGTGGCAGATGCCAATTGCCAAATTTATTGCCATAGAAGTTGGAGGCTATGGAAAACAAAGTGATGGTGGAACATTTAATGCATCACAACTCTATATGCAGCTAAGAGCTCGACAATTTTTCCGCCAGATTCTTGCTTGCCTGGAACAAACATTAAGATGCCATATGTCTTTGTGGGTGATGAGGCATATCCACTTCTAGAAAATCTTTTAAGGCCATATTCTCGAAGAGATATAAATACAAGTAACGAATACTTTAACAGTAGACTTTCCAGAGCTCGAAGATGCATTGAATGTGCCTTTGGTATCATGACATACAAATGGCGTCTTCTCTGGAAGCCTATTGAGACCAATCCAGATTTTGTTGATATCATTGTAGAGAGTATGCATTTTGCTTAATACAATCATTGACCTTGAAGGGCCTTATGAAATAAATTTAGAGTCACAACATTTTCATATTGACCTTGAAAATCATAACAACGCCGAAACTTTAAATCATGTAAATTTAAAAACAGGCCAACTATTAGAAACGCTTTTCGCGACTTTGTTTGCACACACAGATGTACCGAATAAAAATATGTAAATACAAATAATTTGCAGTTATTAATAAATCTTTACTTACTTGATGTTTCTAACATGTTTTCAATTTCTGTTCAATTTTTTTCCACCAAAATTCTGTTGTGATAGTTTTTGCTCTTTTGGTCCCATAGCGCTGGGCGTAAAAATACTTCACTAATTAAATTTTCGATATCCATTTCGTTCTGGTGTTCTCTCACAAATGACATTAAATGCAAAAAACGCATGATTTTAGAGTAAACTGCGCATAAAACTTAAAATAGAGTTACAAACTTACCATCTGAGCTTTCAAACACGCATGCTTTGAAAATAAACGGTAATTAAATCACAGAATGCAAGAAAACAATCGTACGCTCTGAGAGAGTTGAAGCGATAAAGCAGGTTGCAAACTGCTCTCTCGCTTTGCTCTCGCTTTCGCTTGAACTCGCTTCGCTCTCACTCTGACATCTTTCGAGCGATTGCATATGAAAAGGGTTGCAGTGGTTTATCGCTCGTTCTCGCCCAATATTATCGCATCGCTTCTCGCTCGCACTCTGACATCAGCCTAAGATGGTCAACGACGAAAGAGAGAGAGATTAAGAAAAAGTGAGACCATGTAAGGCCAAACATCAACCGATATTCGATATATAATATATACCGAGTGATGAGATGTTGCGATAACATATGCATATACTGTTTTTGCATCCAGTTTGATGCTACATTTCCACAATTATATTTGTATGCTCCTTTTGTTGTCACCAAGTTTTATTCACATTTAATTAAAATTTTTTTATATTTTATTTAATATATTCCCACAGAACACCAGGTGGCTGATGTCCTCACGAAGCCGTTGCCCGCTGCAAGATTTTTGACCCTAAGGAGCGCAATGGGTCTCACAAATTAAAATTATTTATAATAATATAATTTTTTGTTGTTTAATAATTAGTGATTCAAAACATATAATATGTTAAATGAAGTTTAATTTTTTTTGATTAACCAATGATTTGATTAAGGTTTCACTGGGTTTCCCTTAATCATAGAACTAGTTTGTTTTAATTTGTTTAAAACTATGTATTTCTAGATGAATATGAATCATTATTATTGTTCCCAGAATATACAACAGTCCGAATAAGAAAATTGTTGTAATGCTAATTTTTTTATTGTTCAAAATATCTTTTAAGGAGGTTTAATGAAATATACCAATTTGGAATTTCTCATTACAAAAGATTCTTGAACAACCGTGAACTGGTCACACTAAAAGTGTTTCGCTCTCTGCTCTTTAAGCTCTCTTACCCTTTGGATTTTTGACAGAGAACGGACAAGTTGTAAAGTAAGTAAAGAAATATAACAAGAATTAATTTAAAACAAAACAACCACTCGCCTTATTTAATTGATTCACTTGTTCTTTTCAAGATGAGCGGCAACCAAGCGGTCGTGGTGCTAAATTGCCGCGTATGCACCCGGGCATGTATATACTACAAATCGCTGACATGTGAGATCGCGATTGGGCCAGAGAGCAGCACAACGGTGGCAAAGATGCTCAAAGAATGCTTTGGCTTGTCGTATAAGCCGCAAGATGGCGCCGCAGCACGTTTGCCACAGCAAATTTGCATGGCTTGTTTGCCATTGGCGAAGGAAGCATACATTTTAAAGCGCACGCCCATCGAAGCCCACGAACTTTTGCGTTTGGGCCTCGACAACAACAGTTGAGGCCTCAGTATCCATAATAGATCAGCACAGGCCCAATTATTAATAAATTGAAATATTCTTATACATAGTTTCTTATTCTTTATTTAACTATTACTTTTAGAAAAGCCTGGGGAATTTCATAAGCTTAATAATTTAGAGGTGAATCTCTTAAAAACTGGCGAACTAAATTCACCAGACGCAATAGAAGCAGTTACTCCCTATGAATTGGACGACGTACAAGCGGTTGCGACGCCATCCCGCATTGACAGTGATAATGTCCAGCCGCCGTCCAGAACCACTTGAGAATTGCAACAGGCGAAAAGTAAAATTTACTGTTTACGTTTTTAATTTATGAAAACAAACCTGCAATTATGCCATACAAATTTGTAATTGGAGAACGAAATATTGCATACTTTTAAGCTGATCATGCGAAGAACATAAAAACAAGATGGCTACAGTCAAGTGTGCTCAACTCTGAGACCCTCCGCTACCCATTTTGAATAAAGGCAAAATATAGCGGTATTAATTTTAAATATACCAAAATAACCGCAAGGATACTGGAAATTTACCAAAGGATATTCTAGGTACATACAGGCATGCTCCGGTATTCACTTTTTGTTTTCGTTTTCGTTTTGAAAACGAGAACGAAAAAATGGTGCTCCTGTTTTCACTTTCACAAGATTCTTTCGAATTGCAAAACGAAAAAATTTGTCTTGGCGTAATAAAAAGTAAATACCTTTTATACCCGCTACCCATAGGGTAGAAGGGTATTATAACTTTGTGCCGGCAGGAAATGTATGTAACAGGTAGAAGGAGGCATCTCCGACCCTATAAAGTATATATATTCTTGATCAGCGTCAACAGCCGAGGCGATATAGCAATGTCCGTCTGTCCGTCTGTCCGTCCGTCCGTATGAACACCTAGATCTCAGAGACTGTAAGAGATAGAGCTATAATTTTTTCGACAGCATTTGTTATGTTTGCACGTAGATCAAGTTTATTTCAAATTTTTGCCACGCCCACTTCCGCCCCCGCAAATCAAAAAATTGAATAACAAGTGTAATTTTTAAGCTAGAGCTATGAATTTTGGTTTATACAATAACTACTATAGTAGTTATGATTGCTGAAAATTTGGTTGCGATCAGATAAAAATTGTGGAAGTTATTAAATAAATACTTTTGCATGGGCCAAAACGCCTACTTACTATGGGTCTGAGTTGCTTTGGCCGACAATCTGGTACATTGTGCCGTTTTTGGTATATTTTGAATGGTGTACTATATCGATATACCAAACATACCATTTGGCATATTTTTAGTATTTTTTATGTATTTTCGGTATATTTTGAAAATGATACTGCAATATTTTGCCTTTATTAAAAATGGGTAGTATATCTCACAGTCGAGCACACTCGACTGTAACTTTCATACTTGTTCTTTATTAAATCGGATCTTTTATTGTCGTTCTGTTAAGACCGCCATAAAATCAATTAGGTTTGTAATTATTTGTAAAACGACTAATTTCTGACCCCACCTCAAATTTGGAAATAAAATTTTGCCGTCCGGTGTAAGTCCGACACCATGAGTTATCACCTAAGCTGTCACACTTTTGGTGGAATGAAAAGCAAGTTAAAAATACTTGTATAATGAAACGGATGGCATTAAATTTGTTGAAGTTGGGTAAAATATGTTTTATAAAAATTAATTTATTTAATTTAATTACTTAAGTACTAAAATTTTATTAAAAAATTGTTGAAATCACCGCCATTAAAAACGTGGGAAACAGCTGATTGTTGTTGAACTCTGATTGCCGTTCAACTGCTTTTTAAAAATGTGAGTAAAAAGTTTTTTTATAAAAATGATTCAATAAATCGAAACCCATTTTTCGAGACAATTAAATCGCTAATTGAAACAAATTAATCGATTAATATGTATCACAAATGATTAATCGAGCCTTCACTATTCTCGTCTCTTATTGTCGTATAAAATATTTCTGACAATTGTGTTTCGATTTCTTGCTTCTCTGATGAAAGTTTTGTTGGAAATGTTTTCATTACAAAAGGGTTTCCAGGGACGAAAAGATTCAACGTCACTGATAGAAGCGGCTGCTTCGGGTCATTGTGACATTGTCATAGTGCTGCTCAGGAACAATTTCAATGTGAATGCAAGTTGTGAAAATGGGGACACGGCGCACACGGACAAATAGAGTTACAAACTTACCATCTGAGCTTTCAAACACACGTGCTTTGAAAATAAACGGTAATTAAATCACAAAATACAAGAAAACAATCGTACGCTCTGAGAGAGTTGAAGCGATAAAGCAGGTTGCAAACTGCTCTCTCGCTTTCTCGCTTGAACTCGCAACTCGCTTCGCTCTCACTCTGACATCTTTCGAGCGATTGCATATGAAAAGGTTTGCAGTGGTTTATCGCTCGTTCTCGCCCAATATTATCGCATCGCTTCTCGCTCGCACTCTGACATTAGCCTAAGATGGTCAACGACGAAAGAGAGAGGGATTAAGAAAAAGTAAGACCATGTAAGGCCAAACATCAACCGATATTTGATATATAATTTATACCGATTTAATATATTAGTGATGAGATGTTGCGATAACATATGTATATACTGTTTTTGCATCCAGTTTGATGCTAGAGGCCCCAAGTGCAACTGAGCATCTTTTTCGCCATGTACAAGGCTCCGGTGGCTTTCTTCACCCTTTCTAACACGTTAAGCTTCCATGACAGTTTGCTGTCCAGGACCACACCTAGGTATTTTACTGCTAGGCTCGGCTTTAGTATGGCATTACGTGCAGCCTATTTTAGGGGGGACCACGCAGGTACCTTATACCTCTTCATGAAAAGGATAAGGTCCGTTTTGTCCGCGTTAATGCTGAGCCCGGCTGATTCGGCCCATGCTTTAACTTCCCGCAAAGTAAGTTCCATTACGGAACTAAGGGTGGTTGGGCATTTCCCAGTTATCAAAATGCTTATGTCGTCGGCATAGGCAATTAACTTGGGGGCCCGTCTAGTAAATTTTTGAAGTAGGCTATTTACGACCAAATTCCAAAGGAGAGGCGAGAGAACCCCACCCTGGGGAGTGCCACCTCGCACTACCTTTGTAATGGCCGCATCGCCCCACGTAGCCACCACCCCCCTGTCGCAAAGAAGGCGGTTGACCCACCTGTGGATCGCTGGTGCCGTGTTAGCTGAGGTAAGGCCCTTCATAATAGCGTCAGTAGTAACATTGTTGAAGGCGCCTGAAATGTCAAGAAATGCACCCAAGGCACATTCTTTATAATGGTCTGCTTTTTCAATGGAGGCTACTAGAGCATGGAGAGCTGTCTCAACGGACTTGCCCTTTATATACGCATGCTGATTTGGGGACAACAGATGCATTGAGTTGCTTCTGATGTGCAAATCAAGTAGCTTTTCCAATGTTTTTAGCAGAAAAGAGGTTAGGCTGATAGGCCGGAAGTCATTTGGGACCACATGACTGCATTTGCCCGCCTTGGGCAGGAAAATGACTTTCGAGGTCCTCCAAAGAGTGGTGATATGACCACATGCGAGGCACGCCGAATAGATACCCGATAGCCACGGAACAATCGTGAGCTTGCTGGCTTGCAGCATTGCTGGCGAAAGTCCATCGAGACCAGGCGACCTGACCTTCGCAAAGGAGTCGATAGCCCAAATTATTTTATTAACTGTAATTAGACCGGCAGGGGTCTCATAACTGGGAGACTAGGAAGGAGCTGCCAGTCACTGTTCTCCATTCCAATACATCCCGAGAAATGAGTTGAGAGCAGTGCTTCAAGAATTTCAGTACTGCTCTCCGTCCACACTCCATCGCCCGACTTGAGCAGACTAGGACTGGAAGCCTGCTTGGACAGCAGCTTCCTCAGTCTGGAGGTGTCTTTGATGTTGTCCAGGTCAGAGCAAAAGGTTCTCCATGAAGACCTTTTGTATGATCGGATCATCCTCTTGTAAGACTTTAGGAGAGACCTGTACTCGTCCCAGACATATTCATTGTCCGCCTTCTTAGCAAGTTGAAACATGCTAGTAAGCTCCCCACGAAGCGAAGAGAGATCTGGGTTCCACCAGGGTGGCTTCGGTCTTCTCGTCGGTCTAGAGAGTCTACAAGATTGGCGAAATGCGGAAAGTAGTCCTGCTGAGAGGACATTGACATTTGTTTCTAGGTCCTGTACGGAGTTGATGTTACCCGGCGGACCAAGAGACTTGGAAACAAGGCTAGAGCATTTCGCCCAGTTAGTATTTCGGGGATTTCTGAACGGCTGAGCCGCAGGTACCCTGTTAAAAGGAATGGTAAATTGAATGTACTTATGATCCGAGAAGGAGGGTCTTTCCAGGACCCTCCACTCTTCTACATTGGTACACTCAGTTGCAATCGTTAAGTCCAGCACATTACAAGAGGTGGGACCTACATAGGTAGATACCTCACCTCTGTTGGCTAGTCTAAGCTTATGGTTAAGGATAAAATCAAGAACTGACTCACCCCTGTCGTTAATGTCGGGACTTCCCCAGACGCTATGGTGGGCGTTGGCGTCCGTTCCGATTATTAGATGTTTATTGAAGGAGCAGACCATGTCCACCAGCCTCCGTAGCTCGTCAGGTGGAGCCGGCATGTCGTGGGCCATGTAGCAGGATGCCAGCAGCAAACATCCCTCACGGCTCTCCAGCACCACCACGGTAAGATCGTCATTGCTGTAATTAGGTAGTAGATGAGCTTTTAGCCCCTTTTTTACAAGGATGGCAGTTCTCGATCTACTTACCAATGTCGGGACGTACAGATCGTAATTAAGCGACTTCAGCCCAGCAACAGTGTTGCCCGACGCTATCCACGGTTCTTGGACCAAAGCCGCGTAGGCGGACACTTCCTCCAGGGCAAGGAGTAGCTCCGCCGAAGCCGTTTTAGACTTATGGAGGTTGAGTTGCAGCACACTCATTAGAGGTTAGCAAACTCGCGGGGGCCCGTCTTCATGGACAGTTCCTCCCCCACCTCCTCCGTCTCATCAGTCAAGCTGAGGTGCTGGGTGGCGTCGGTCACGCTCTCGAGACCGAGATCTGCCTCGACCTCCCCTGACCTCAGCGTGAATGTGTCCTTGTCGTTGGGATGACGTTTTTTGAGGCGAAGGTACACGCTCCCTAAGCCCCACGCCATCTTCCCATTGCGTTTATATAGCAAATCCTCGGCCTCCTTATTGATCTGAATGATATCGTGCTGCCCACCACTGGGTAAAGGTTCATCAACCTTCAGCACGGACCAATCACTCGTCGGTATGGCCGGGTTCTGCTTTTTAAGCAGCTGAAGCGCCCGCTCGCCCTGAACAACTATTGGGAAAAGGACTTTCGCCTTCGGCATGGACGGAATATTATTCCTGTCCACCAGCGTCCAGCTTGGCCAACCGCCACAGCTCTGCGTCTAGTTTGGGTTACGGTCGCTTGCAGCCACTGCAATGTTGAGATGCGTCCTTGCAGTGTCAGGATCTTGACACCATTCATCCAGTTCGAGTGCCTTCGAATATAGGCATTGGACTGTCTGGGACATTCTCCATCCTGACAAACAGTGCGTCAGACCAGCTTACTATGTTGTTGGCAACCGCCACCGCTCTGCACACATTTTCCCGTCAGGGTGGAAGGGGGCTAAGTTGGTTTTCCCGCATCCACGTGTTGGCCCAGGCAAGCCTCTCCTGGTCCTTGACGGACAGGTTAGCTACGCAACTAAGCCTTACGTGAATACGGGTCGCCGCCTTATTTTTGGCCTTCTCCTTCAGCCCCCCCCCGTGCCCCGCTGCGCAACCTTGGAGGTGCTGGCGATAGGCAGGGGTGACTGAAGAGGAAGACGTTCCCCCTCCACCGTAGAAATTGGCGCAGCGCTCTTTTGGTCCGTGTCGGTTAAGACCATAGCACCCGCGCGCACCAACCTCGAATTTTTGGTGGCAGTGTTGTTACAACTGATACGGCCTGCTCCCGCCGCCTCAGAGGTGTGACCGCTGGCGACACGCAGAGAGGATCTCTCCCCCCCCGTGCCCGCCGGTGGTAGCAGTCACGCGTTCCACCAACGTTTGGGCTGACATCCCAGCCCGGGTTGAATAGTTTAATGAGTCCATTCTGAGACCATTTTGGCTAATTTTGTTCTTGGGAGCCCCCCATAGCGTTTTCAGTCTGACCGCCAGACACCTCGTACCATATATTCTGCTACTTATCTTCAGACAGATGCCCGAAAGATAAGGAACAGAGTCCTCAGCTAGGATCTGCAGTTCCTGAAATATCGACGTATAGTAGAGATCTGCTACCCGTTGACAATGAGGTAATACAGATCCTACCCAGCCAGCACCCTCAGGGAGGGTTCAGCAGAGGATTTTTGCCAGCCCTCCGACCCTTTAGAGATGTTTAAATTGAATTTAACGTTGTAATGTTAAAAATGTATTTCTCTCGACAAAATATCGATATTTACGTCTGTGTGTCTCTCCGTCATGGATTCGCAGCGACTATAAGAGATAAGCTATAATTTTTTCGACAGCATTTGTTATTCTTTGCACGCAGATTAAGTTTGTTTCAAATTTTTGCACCGCCGTCAGCATCTTCCGCCCCTCTTCATTTCCAGTCAAGCGTATAAGAACGGTAAAATGCGAATGCTGAACAATAATAATTTTAAAGATAACGTGTTGCGAATTATATATACAATAATTGCTATAGTAGTGTATGAACCGTCCTGAAAGTTTGTTTGATTGCAATCAGATAAATTTCGTGGAAGTTATTAAAGGTACACAGTTAGCAAAACGCATACTTTTTTGCTTTCTTTAGTTGCTTTGGCTGACAATCTACGGAATGTTCCGTCTATTGGTATATTTTGAATGAGGTACCTATATACGATGCACCAAATATACCATTTAAATATATTTTAGTACATTTTGCATCATATTTGGTAAATTTTGAGCACACATACACAGCGGACCTATTCTTTTTCCTTGCGCATAAAATATGTATGTATGTGTGCTCGCGGTAAACTTGCGCAGCTTGCACTGTAATTTTATTTTATTACACAACTTTTTTAAATATTCACACAGCTAGCAAAACTCACCTGCCATGTTGATGCGTCTATTCTCCAACCACCAATGGCGTTTATATCCTCGAAATGCAATGACTCCAAATGACAAAATTCGGTGTTGCTTTATTCTGTGAGTGCCTTTTGTCGTTACTTTATCGATTGACATGTAGTTTCTGATTGACATTTGTCTGCCAATAGACAAACGGAGTCCGATGCTTTTCCCATTAATAGGAAATCAAATTTTTTATTTGTGGCCACAAGTAAAACAAAAGCAAAAATTTAATATAGAAAAAGGTATTTACTAAGTCACCACGCCAATTAGAGCTGCTATTTTTGCAATTCCAAAGAATCTTGCAAAATGAAATGCTTGCACCAATTTCGTCAACCAGCAAATACGAAAACACAAACAAAAAGTGAACAAAAGCAGCCCTGTATGTACCAGAATTTCCTTTTGTAAAACAAGTACTGCGGTTCTTTTGGTATATTTACAAAATTAATACCGCTTTTTTGACTTTCTTCAAAATGGTAGTACCTCAGACGCGTAGCACACTTTCAGCGATGGAAAGCATAAGGCATATCAAAAGGGTCTTCCAATTTTGTTTCCAACTGCCCATTCCTAACAAGAACAACGAATCCGATGCTTGCAACGACTTATTTTGGTTCTTATCATGACTCTTCCAAAGGCATACTCAAAATGTAGCCTTTTGTTTTTAACTGTTCTTCGACCTCAGCGTAATAGTATGCAATATAGTCGTTCTCGGCAAAGTATGGCATAATTGCAGGTTTGTTTACATAAATTAAAAACGTAAACAGAAATATTACTTTTTCGCCTGTTGAATTCTAAGTGGTTCACCGAAACTGGACATTTCACTCTCAATACGGGATGGCGTTTCAACCACTGTCCGTCGTCCAATTCATAGCAGTGGTGTCATTTCCGCTTTTTACCCGTCAGATCTGGATTTTTTTGAAGCGTGATTGCGGGAAAAATATGAAAACAGCGGGCAGCGGGAATTCTGGCTTTTTGAGCAAAGTTAAGCAGCTTTTTTTTTAGTTTAGTTTTCTTCAAATTTTAGAGATGTTTAAATTGAATTTAACGTCTATAATGTTAAAAATGTATTTCTCTCGACAAAATATCGATATTTACTTGTATCGAATAACTTTCCTCAAAAGCTCACACCTAAATTGTAGCGTCTTCCATCACTAATATTGTGAAATTCGCTTGCGCTATATCAAATTAACGATGCCAAAGGAAACTTTTAAGCAAAAAGTGCAGCAGCACTTCCAGTTCCAGTTCAAACAGCAGCGAGGTGAATCTCAAGTCAATGGAGCTGCAATTGCATTCGCTTTGCCTGCCATTTTTGCGGATCGCAGCGTTGCTGCGTCAGCATCTCTATCGATCATATTTTTGATGTTCTCTTCATTTCCAGTCAGCGCGTATACAACGGTGGTTTCCTGCTGCTGCTGAGCATCAATCAATATGCTATTACTTGTTAGCAGGAACGTGTTCAACGTGTTCAATTTATCATCGATTTGTGCCAAGACTGAATCGGTTGCATTCTCTAAGTGTTGCTCCAGCCAACCAACCGTTTGGGCACTGCGTGCTTTAATAATACGACGTTTTAATTCTTTCAAAAATATTCGCCGTGCATCCGGTGGCGTTAGCGACACTGTCCCATTATTGTCAGCGATGCAAAATTAAGAATAATAATAATTAATAATAATAATAATAATCTTATAAATTAAATTGAAATTAATAGAACATCAAAGCCTGCCTGAACTTAACCTCACATTTCATACTATTTTTGCAGTGTTTGTTTTCTTCATTTTCTTTACAAGTAATTTCAACAGCAAGTAGATCAAATTTAACCTCAATTTTCATGTGCACACTTTTCGCGTCCGACTTTTTGCTTTCTTTTTAGATTTTGCACAGCTACGGACATCCACTGGTCTATGCTTTGCCTCTACTAGGGGCTAACCTAACCTTAGATTGTGCACACATGCATGAAAATCATTAAAAATTAATCACACTCATACTGCTCACTCACACAGCGGACCTACTCTTTCTCCTTGCGCATACAAATATGTATGTATGTGTGCTCGCGGTAAACTTGCGCAGCTTGCACAAAAATTTTATTTTATTACACAACTTTTTTTTAAATATTCACACAGCTAGCAAAACTCACCTGCCATGTTGATGCGTCTATTCTCCAACCACCAATGGCGTTTATATCCTCGAAATGCAATGACTCCAAATGACAAAATTCGGTGTTGCTTTATTCTGTGAGTGCCTTTTGTCGTTACTTTATCGATTGACATGTATGTATGTAGTTTCTGATCTGACATTTGTCTGCCAATAGACAAACGGAGTCCGATGCTTTTCCCATTAATAGGAAATCAAATTTTTTGTTTGTGGCCACAAGTAAAAAGCAAAAGCAAAAAATTTAATATAGAAAAAGGTATTTACTTTGTATTACGCCAAGACAAATTTTTAGTTTTGCAATTCGAAAGAATCTTGCGAAAATGAAAACGGGAGCACCAATTTTTTCGTTCTAGTTTTCAAAACGAAAACGAAAACAAAAAGTGAATACCGGAGCATCCCTGTATGTACCTAGAATTTCCTTTTGTAAATTTCCAGTATTTCTGCGGTTATTTTGGTATATTTACAAAATTAATACCGCTATATTTTGACTTTCTTCAAAATGAGTAGCGGGGGTCTCAGAGTTGAGCACACTTTCATCGACTCTTCCAAAGGCATATCAAAAGGGTCTTCCAAAAGCATTTCCAACTGCACATCCTTTGCCTCTTCTAACGACTCATCCGATTCTTTCAACGACTTTTCTTTCGGTTCTTTCATCGACTCTTCCAAAGGCATATCAAAATGTAGCCTTCTTGTTTTTTATGTTCTTCGCATGATCAGCGTAAGAGTATGCAATATTTCGTTCTCCAATTACAAATTTGTATGGCATAATTGCAGGTTTGTTTACATAAATAAAACATAAGTAAACAGTAAATTTTACTTTTTCGCCTGTTGCAATTCTCAAGTGGTTCTGGACGGCAGCTGGACATTATCACTCTCAATACGGGATGGCGTCGCAACCACTTGTCCGTCGTCCAATTCATAGCAGTGGTGTCATTTCCGCTTTTTTCCCGTCAGATCTGGATTTTTTAAGCGTGATTGCGGGAAAAATATGAAAACAGCGGGCAGCGGGAATTCTGGCTTTTTGAGCAAAGTTAAGCAGCTTTTTTTTAGTTTAGTTTTCTTCAAATTTTAGAGATGTTTAAATTGAATTTAACGTCTGTAATGTTAAAAATGTATTTCTCTCGACAAAATATCGATATTTACTTGTATCGAACAACTTCCCTCAAAAGTTCACACCTATATTGGAGCATCTTCCATCACTAATATTGTGAAATTCGCTTGCGCTATATCAAATTAACGATGCCAAAGGAAACTTTTAAGCAGAAAGTGCAGCAGCACTTCCAGTTCCAGTTCAAACAGCAGCGAGGTGAATCTCATGTCAATGGAGCTGCAATTGCATTCGCTTTGCCTGCCATTTTTGCGGATCGCAGCGTTGCTGCGTCAGCATCTCTATCGATCATATTTTTGATGTTCTCTTCATTTCCAGTCAGCGCGTATACAACGGTGGTTTCCTGCTGCTGCTGAGCATCAATCAATATGCTATTTTTTCTTAGCAGGAACGTGTTCAACGTGTTCAATTTATCATCGATTTGTGCCAAGACTGAATCGGTTGCATTCTCTAAGTGTTGCTCCAGCCAACCAACCGTTTGGGCACTGCGTGCTTTAATAATACGACGTTTTAATTCTTTCAAAAATATTCGCCGTGCATCCGGTGGCGTTAGCGACACTGTCTCATTATTGTCTGCGATGCAAAATTAAGAATAATAATAATTAATAATAATAATAATAATCTTATAAATTAAATTGAAATTAATAGAACATCAAAGCCTGCCTGAACTTAACCTCACATTTCATACTATTTTTGCAGTGTTTGTTTTCTTCATTTTTTTTACAAGTAATTTCAACAGCAAGTAGATCAAATTTAACCTCAATTTTAATGTGCACACTTTTCGCGTCCGACTTTTTGCTTTCTTTTTAGATTTTGCACAGCTACGGACATCCACTGGTCTATGCTTTGCCTCTACTAGGGGCTAACCTAACCTTAGATTGTGCACACATGCATGAAAATCATTAAAAATTAATCACACTCACACAGCTCACTCACACAGCGGATTTATTCTTTTTCCTTGCGCATACAAATATGTATGTATGTGTGCTCGCGGTAAACTTGCGCAGCTTGCACAAAAATTTTATTTTATTACACAACTTTTTTTAAATATTCACACAGCTAGCAAAACTCACCTGCCATGTTGATGCGTCTATTCTCCAACCACCAATGGCGTTTATATCCTCGAAATGCAATGACTCCAAATGACAAAATTCGGTGTTGCTTTATTCTGTGAGTGCCTTTTGTCGTTACTTTATCGATTGACATGTATGTATGTAGTTTCTGATCTGACATTTGTCTGCCAATCGACAAACGGAGTCCGATGCTTTTCCCATTAATAGGAAATCAAATTTTTTGTTTGTGGCCACAAGTAAAAAGCAAAAGCAAAAAATTTAATATAGAAAAAGGTATTTACTTTGTATTACGCCAAGACAAATTTTTTAGTTTTGCAATTCGAAAGAATCTTGCGAAAATGAAAACGGGAGCACCAATTTTTTCGTTCTAGTTTTCAAAACGAAAACGAAAACAAAAAGTGAATACCGGAGCATCCCTGTATGTACCTAGAATTTCCTTTTGTAAATTTCCAGTATTTCTGCGGTTATTTTGGTATATTTACAAAATTAATACCGCTATATTTTGACTTTCTTCAAAATGAGTAGCGGGGTCTCAGAGTTGAGCACACTTTCATCGACTCTTCCAAAGGCATATCAAAAGGGTCTTCCAAAAGCATTTCCAACTGCACATCCTTTGCCTCTTCTAACGACTCATCCGATTCTTTCAACGACTTTTCTTTCGGTTCTTTCATCGACTCTTCCAAAGGCATATCAAAATGTAGCCTTCTTGTTTTTTATGTTCTTCGCATGATCAGCGTAAGAGTATGCAATATTTCGTTCTCCATTTACAAATTTGTATGGCATAATTGCAGGTTTGTTTACATAAATTAAAAACGTAAACAGTAAATTTTACTTTTTCGCCTGTTGCAATTCTCAAGTGGTTCTGGACGGCAGCTGGACATTATCACTCTCAATACGGGATGGCGTCGCAACCACTTGTCCGTCGTCCAATTCATAGCAGTGGTGTCATTTCCGCTTTTTTCCCGTCAGATCTGGATTTTTTCGAAGCGTGATTGCGGGAAAAATATGAAAACAGCGGGCAGCGGGAATTCTGGCTTTTTGAGCAAAGTTAAGCAGTTTTTTTTTTAGTTTAGTTTTCTTCAAATTTTAGAGATGTTTAAATTGAATTTAACGTCTGTAATGTTAAAAATGTATTTCTCTCGACAAAATATCGATATTTACTTGTATCGAACAACTTCCCTCAAAAGTTCACACCTATATTGGAGCATCTTCCATCACTAATATTGTGAAATTCGCTTGCGCTATATCAAATTAACGATGCCAAAGGAAACTTTTAAGCAGAAAGTGCAGCAGCACTTCCAGTTCCAGTTCAAACAGCAGCGAGGTGAATCTCATGTCAATGGAGCTGCAATTGCATTCGCTTTGCCTGCCATTTTTGCGGATCGCAGCGTTGCTGCGCCAGCATCTCCATCGATCATATTTTTGATGCTCTCTTCATTTCCAGTCAGCGCGTATACAACGGTGGTTTCCTGCTGCTGCTGAGCATCAATCAATATGCTATTTTTTCTTAGCAGGAACGTGTTCAACGTGTTCAATTTATCATCGATTTGTGCCAAGACTGAATCGGTTGCATTCTCTAAGTGTTGCTCCAGCCAACCAACCGTTTGGGCACTGCGTGCTTTAATAATACGACGTTTTAATTCTTTCAAAAATATTCGCCGTGCATCCGGTGGCGTTAGCGACACTGTCCCATTATTGTCAGCGATGCAAAATTAAGAATAATAATAATTAATAATAATAATAATAATCTTATAAATTAAATTGAAATTAATAGAACATCAAAGCCTGCCTGAACTTAACCTCACATTTCATACTATTTTTGCAGTGTTTGTTTTCTTAATTTTCTTTACAAGTAATTTCAACAGCAAGTAGATCAAATTTAACCTCAATTTTCATGTGCACACTTTTCGCGTCCGACTTTTTGCTTTCTTTTTAGATTTTGCACAGCTACGGACATCCACTGGTCTATGCTTTGCCTCTACTAGGGGCTAACCTAACCTTAGATTGTGCACACATGCATGAAAATCATTAAAAATTAATCACACTCACACAGCGGACCTACTCTTTCTCCTTGCGCATACAAATATGTATGTATGTGTGCTCGCGGTAAACTTGCGCAGCTTGCACAAAAATTTTATTTTATTACACAACTTTTTTTTAAATATTCACACAGCTAGCAAAACTCACCTGCCATGTTGATGCGTCTATTCTCCAACCACCAATGGCGTTTATATCCTCGAAATGCAATGACTCCAAATGACAAAATTCGGTGTTGCTTTATTCTGTGAGTGCCTTTTGTCGTTACTTTATCGATTGACATGTATGTATGTAGTTTCTGATCTGACATTTGTCTGCCAATCGACAAACGGAGTCCGATGCTTTTCCCATTAATAGGAAATCAAATTTTTTGTTTGTGGCCACAAGTAAAAAGCAAAAGCAAAAAATTTAATATAGAAAAAGGTATTTACTTTGTATTACGCCAAGACAAATTTTTTAGTTTTGCAATTCGAAAGAATCTTGCGAAAATGAAAACGGGAGCACCAATTTTTTCGTTCTAGTTTTCAAAACGAAAACGAAAACAAAAAGTGAATACCGGAGCATCCCTGTATGTACCTAGAATTTCCTTTTGTAAATTTCCAGTATTTCTGCGGTTATTTTGGTATATTTACAAAATTAATACCGCTATATTTTGACTTTCTTCAAAATGAGTAGCGGGGGTCTCAGAGTTGAGCACACTTTCATCGACTCTTCCAAAGGCATATCAAAAGGGTCTTCCAAAAGCATTTCCAACTGCACATCCTTTGCCTCTTCTAACGACTCATCCGATTCTTTCAACGACTTTTCTTTCGGTTCTTTCATCGACTCTTCCAAAGGCATATCAAAATGTAGCCTTCTTGTTTTTTATGTTCTTCGCATGATCAGCGTAAGAGTATGCAATATTTCGTTCTCCATTTACAAATTTGTATGGCATAATTGCAGGTTTGTTTACATAAATTAAAAACGTAAACAGTAAATTTTACTTTTTCGCCTGTTGCAATTCTCAAGTGGTTCTGGACGGCAGCTGGACATTATCACTCTCAATACGGGATGGCGTCGCAACCACTTGTCCGTCGTCCAATTCATAGCAGTGGTGTCATTTCCGCTTTTTTCCCGTCAGATCTGGATTTTTTCGAAGCGTGATTGCGGGAAAAATATGAAAACAGCGGGCAGCGGGAATTCTGGCTTTTTGAGCAAAGTTAAGAAGTTTTTTTTTTTTAGTTTAGTTTTCTTCAAATTTTAGAGATGTTTAAATTGAATTTAACGTCTGTAATGTTAAAAATGTATTTCTCTCGACAAAATATCGATATTTACTTGTATCGAACAACTTCCCTCAAAAGTTCACACCTATATTGGAGCATCTTCCATCACTAATATTGTGAAATTCGCTTGCGCTATATCAAATTAACGATGCCAAAGGAAACTTTTAAGCAGAAAGTGCAGCAGCACTTCCAGTTCCAGTTCAAACAGCAGCGAGGTGAATCTCATGTCAATGGAGCTGCAATTGCATTCGCTTTGCCTGCCATTTTGCGGATCCAGCGTTGCTGCGGCATCTCATCGATCATATTTTTGATGCGTCAGCGCGTATACAACGGTGCCTGCTGCTGAGCATCAATCAATATGCTATTTTTTCTTAGCAGGAACGTGTTCAACGTGTTCAATTTATCATCGATTTGTGCCAAGACTGAATCGGTTGCATTCTCTAAGTGTTGCTCCAGCCAACCAACCGTTTGGGCACTGCGTGCTTTAATAATACGACGTTTTAATTCTTTCAAAAATATTCGCCGTGCATCCGGTGGCGTTAGCGACACTGGCTCATTATTGTCTGCGATGCAAAATTAAGAATAATAATAATTAATAATAATAATAATAATCTTATAAATTAAATTGAAATTAATAGAACATCAAAGCCTGCCTGAACTTAACCTCACATTTCATACTATTTTTGCAGTGTTTGTTTTCTTCATTTTTTTTACAAGTAATTTCAACAGCAAGTAGATCAAATTTAACCTCAATTTTAATGTGCACACTTTTCGCGTCCGACTTTTTGCTTTCTTTTTAGATTTTGCACAGCTACGGACATCCACTGGTCTATGCTTTGCCTCTACTAGGGGCTAACCTAACCTTAGATTGTGCACACATGCATGAAAATCATTAAAAATTAATCACACTCATACTGCTCACTCACACAGCGGACCTACTCTTTCTCCTTGCGCATACAAATATGTATGTATGTGTGCTCGCGGTAAACTTGCGCAGCTTGCACAAAAATTGTATTTTATTACACAACTTTTTTTAAATATTCACACAGCTAGCAAAACTCACCTGCCATGTTGATGCGTGTATTCTCCAACCACCAATGGCGTTTATATCCTCGAAATGCAATGACTCCAAATGACAAAATTCGGTGTTGCTTTATTCTGTGAGTGCCTTTTGTCGTTACTTTATCGATTGACATGTATGTATGTAGTTTCTGATCTGACATTTGTCTGCCAATCGACAAACGGAGTCCGATGCTTTTCCCATCAATAGGAAATCAAATTTTTGTTTGTGGCCACAACTAAAAAGCAAAAGCAAAAAATTTAATATAGAAAAAGGTATTTACTTTGTATTACGCCAAGACAAATTTTTTCGTTTTGCAATTCGAAAGAATCTTGTGAAAGTGAAAACGGGAGCACCAATTTTTTCGTTCTCGTTTTCAAAACGAAAACGAAAACAAAAAGTGAATACCGGAGCATCCCTGTATGTACCTAGAATATCCTTTTGTAAATTTCCAGTATTTCTGCGGTTATTTTGGTATATTTAAAAATTAATACCGCTATATTTTGACTTTCTTCAAAATGAGTAGCGGGGGTCTCAGAGTTGAGCACACTTTCATCGACTCTTCCAAAGGCATATCAAAAGGGTCTTCCAAAAGCATTTCCAACTGCACATTCTTTGCCTCTTCTAACGACTCATCCGATTCTTTCAACGACTTTTCTTTCGGTTCTTTCATCGACTCTTCCAAAGGCATATCAAAATGTAGCCTTCTTGTTTTTTATGTTCTTCGCATGATCAGCGTAAGAGTATGCAATATTTCGTTCTCCAATTACAAATTTGTATGGCATAATTGCAGGTTTGTTTACATAAATTAAAAACGTAAACAGTAAATTTTACTTTTTCGTCTGTTGCAATTCTCAAGTGGTTCTGGACGGCAGCTGGACATTATCACTCTCAATACGGGATGGCGTCGCAACCACTTGTCCGTCGTCCAATTCATAGCAGTGGTGTCATTTCCGCTTTTGCGGATTTATTCTTTTTCTTGCGCATGCAAATATGTATATATGTGTGCTCGCGGTACACTTACGCAGCTTGAAAAAAATTTTATTTTATTTCACAACTTTTATTAAATATTCACACAGCTAGCAAAACTCACCTGTCATGTTGATGCGTCTATTCTCCAACCACCAATGGCGTTTATATCCTCGAAATGCAATGACTCCAAATGACAAAATTCGGTGTTGCTTTATTCTGTGAGTGCCTTTTGTCGATACTTTATCGATTGACATGTATGTATGTAGTTTCTGATCTGACATTTGTCTGCCAATCGACAAACGGAGTCCGATGCTTTTCCCATCAAAAGGAAATCGAATTTTTGTTTGTGGCCACAACTAAAAGGCAAAAGCAAAAAAAACTTTCAAAAACTAAATTCACCAGACGCAATGGAAGCAGTTACTTTGAATAGTTTTGGTCGGCGATCGGGTCAGCGCACGAGTGCAGCCGAACCACCAAAAGTTGTCATTAGCAGCAGCGTCAAGCGCAAATACAAAACAAAAGCTTTTAGCAAAATCAAATCAAAATGCACAGGTGCGCAAAACCAAAATGGCGGTCAAGCAAAATGTAAACAAAGGCAAAAGCAGAACAACTGCTGCACAAGCGTCAATATCGACTTCGACATCGCATTCGCCATTGGAATTACTTGTGGTGGGCCATCAACTACACATACACCCCTTGCAAGTGACTTCCCCGCCAGTACGCTGTAATTTGAATACGCATGTGCAGCATTTTGGTAATGCAGCATAAAACTTGCACTTTTGCAAGATGGCGAATTTGTATACATCTATGAAAATTGTATGACGGCTGCGCCGTGGCCACCAGTGCACCACTGCAGTGGTGTCATTTCCGATTTTTTCGCGTCAGATCTGGATTTTTTGAAGCGTGATTGCGGGAAAAATATGAAAACAGCGGGCAGCGAAAATTCTGGCTTTTGAGCAAAGTTAGCAGCTTTCTTTTTTTTTGTTTAGTTTTCTTCAAATTTTAGAGATGTTTAAATTGAATTTAACGGCTGAAATGTTAAAATGTATTTCTCTCGACAAAATATCGATATTTACTTGTGTTGGCGCATTTGAGTTAGAATAATTAAGAGCAAATGAAGTATCATGAAGTTGTTAGAATTAGGGCGAAGCGAGAGCGCAATAAAGCTTTCGTTTGTTGCTCTCTGAGCGAATTCGCCTCGCTTCGCCCCTCTAGTTAAGTTAGGCTTAATGTAACTTAGCATAAAATGATAAAGGCAGTTGAAATCAAGAACTTATCAGCGCGTCATCATTCTCTCCGTTTTCGTTTTCGTCGTCTAACAACAACAATTAGGTCCAGTCTTTGTGTTCGCGAATAAAGCGGAATTATATCATAAAACTCTTGTGATTTGTCAACTTGTATCGAATAACTTTCCTCAAAAGTTCACACCTAAATTAGAGCGTCTTCCATCACTAATATTGTGAAATTCGCTTGCGCTATGCCAAACGATGCCAAAGGAAACTTATAAGCAAAAGTGAGAGATGTCTGGCTGCAGAGCACAGAATTCAAGGAGTGGATGAGGAAGGATCCTACAGACCTCACGCGGGTGTTTTGCAGCTATTGCAAGTGCAGCATAACTGCAAAATTAAGCGACTTGCGTGCACATGCTGCTACAAAAACAAACAAATAAATAAATTTTGCTAAAACGCCATCAAAAACAATTGAGCAGGAAGTAGCGCTGTGCCTATTTGTTGCTCCGCATAGCGCAATAGCCCCTGTAAATCATTTGAGTGACCTTTGTCAAAAAAGTTTGATGACAGCAACACCGCGACAAAAATAAAGATCCACACCACAAAATGCACATATATAATTAAAAATGCATTGGCTCCCCACTTCATTATATTACTTATTTTTAAAATCGTTTCAGTTGATTTTTTTCACTGTAATGACATCCGTTAGAAAATTACCTATATATTTTATGTTAAGTTAAGTAGAATTGTTTCAGTTGATTTTTTTTCACTGTAATGACATCCGTTAGAGAATTACCCATATATTTTATGTTAAGTTAAGTAGAACTGAGGGTTTATTAATGAAAAACATACAGCACATTGTCTTATAAAAATCAGTTTTTTCTTAACTTTTTTTCTCTGGTATTCGGTTTTTTTTTTTCGTTGATCCAGCTATTTTTGCTCAGAAAAAATGTCACCACTGAACACACAAGCTGTACAGCGTGTTAAAAAAGACAAATGTAGTACTCACTCACGAAGAGTACAACCATATACTGTACTCACTCGAAGTGAGTACACTGAAAATGTTGTGCTATCTTCTTCTGACCTATAGAGTATACTGTACAGTAAAGAATGAGTGCTGTGTTTTAAAACACTCCACAACTGTACAGATCTGTTGTGTCACAAATGAGTACATTCATGCAGAAGTCTAGTGTGGACATTGTCAAACCTCAACGCCGTATATATACATACGTAGTACGTATATACTTTTAGTATTGATTGCCAACTTTCTCAGTTGGTACAAAAATGCTCTCGTGACACTTGTATTTTTTGTTTAATTATTATATGCGGCTTTATGTTTATAGTATGTGAGAGGGGGTTTAAGAGGAATTAATAGGCCTTCGAGTGTATTTGTAGGTTTATTTGGATAATTGAGTTGATGTGTTTTAACATTTTAAAATTATAATATTTTCCGGTAACTTGCTTCTTGCTCGAGTGCGTGCTTACAACTACTCGTATTGATTATCGATACTTAAGTACTTTAGCTAATATCGCGATACCAATACTGCATGCAGTATCGATACCGATAACTCAGGGCTTATGAACACTGGCTAATTTGTCCGTTGTTCACAGTCGGCCTCTCCTGACAAATCGACGCGTCCTCGCGAGATTCGGGGGTGGTTCATACTCCAAATCCTCATCGTCGGTCTCCGATTTCTTCTCTGATTTCATATCGGCAACAATTTTTTGATTTTCTCGTCCTGCAGCTGTATAGAAAATAACCAATCAGCTTCGTCAATTACGGCTTTTGAAATCTTTAGGCATGCTGTATCGATCTCATGATGATCTTCGAATGGTGTTCGACTTAGTGCATCCACATGGCTCATCTGTGTTCCAGCGCGATGAACAATGTCTATGTCAAATTCTTGAATACGCAGCCACCATCTAGCAATCCGGGGTATAAGCTCTCGTTTCTCCATTGACGTTTTCAGTGCATTACAATCTGTAACAACTTTCAGCTTTTACCATACACGTAGTATTTAAATCGCTCCAACGATTCCACAACAGCTAAAGCTTCAAGCTCGTAACTGTGGAAGTTCTTCTCCCGGTTTGGAAGTAGCTCGGCTAATATAGGCAATTGGCTTTAACTGGCCCTCTTCATGCTGTAGCAATACTCCGGCCAAACCAATGGCACTGGCATCTGTATGAAGTTCATGATCAGCATCTAAACGGTAACTAGTGATTACTGGGTTTGATATCAGGCATCTCTTTAACTCGTCAAATGCATCTTATTGTGCTGGCTTCCACATGAATTTCTGTTCCTTGCGCAATAGGAAACGCAATGGCTCTGAGATGTTAGCATATCCAGCTACGAATTTGCGAAAATAACCAGTGAGACCAGGAACTTTCTCACATCGGTTACATTGGTGGGCTTCGGAAACATTCTAATAGCATTCGTCTTAATATCCCCAGGGCTAATGCCGTATGCATGTATTTGGTGACCAAGGAATGTGATTGACTGCTTGTATAGTTCACATTTATCCATGTTTAAAGTCAATCCACACTTATGCAAAACTTTAAGGACTCGCTCTAGCTTCTCATACATTTCGCTAAAAGTATGGCTACCAATAAGGATGTCATCCATATAGTGTATCATATCGCCTTTGTACACTTTCCTCTGTAATTCTGCCATTAGTCGATTAAAAACAGCAGGTGCGTTTTTCAATCAAATGGAAGTCGCTTGAATTCATATAACCCATCGGTGGTGATAAATGCTGTGAATTTCCTGCTCTCTGGTGCTATTTCAATCTGGTATTAGCCACTGTTAAGGTCCAGGGATGAAAAGTACTTATATCGTTTTGCCTCCTGCAGGCGCTCTTCAATGTTCGGTACTGGGAAATTTTCCTTCTTGATCAACTTGTTCGATCACTACCATTCGGCTTTTTGATAAGCACTATCGGGCTGGCGTACTCTGATGTTGATAACGTTATAATATCCTGCTCTAACAACTCGTCGACCATTTTGCGAACAACTTTCTTCTTTGGCTCGGAAACTCGATAAGGCGCTTGAGAAACTGTCTGACCGTTCTCAACAATTATATGGGCTTGACTAAATTTGTTTTGCCTATGTCTTGCAATCCTGTTGAGAAAACGTTGGGAATCTTTCCAGCAAATTACGTATTTTGCCTCTTTCGTGATCATTCTGAAAATTGACCAAAAGTTTGTCTATAGCATTGCCGATTGGAATTAACTGCTGATGAACTGCTCGCTTAACTTCTGTGACATGTGGCTCAAAAGCTTAGCGCTAATGATAACATCTTGTCCCAATAGGAAATCCTCCTGTAACAGGTCGTCGTCTGCTACATATACTTTTGCTGTGACCACTTTTCCTTCGATGTCCATATCCACAATGATCGCTTCTGTGAGGATACATGAACCCCCGCAAATGCCTCTTATTTGCATAGAACATTTGTGGCGTTCAGCGTTCATTTTCTTGGCAACAGATTGGCGCATGATAGTAGCCTGGCTACCTGTATCAATGAAGGCGCTATACTCGTGTGAATTTATCAAGATTTTTCTGATGAAAAGTTTGTCATGATTGGTGGCTCCTAAACGCATTGTATTCGCGGAATGACAAGCTCCGTTTGGCTCATGAAATTTGTTGCATTTATTACAGCGCAGCTTTTTCTTTTCCTTTGTGCACGAATTAGCAAAGTGTCCCAACTCTCCGCAGTTGTAACACTTCAGGGTTTCCCTTGATTTTGATGACTTTACATCGCTGTCCTGCTTTTGCTCGAAGTTGCTGCCTTTTGGTAAGAATTCTTTTTGTTGTGCTCGGTCGACCTCTATTTACAAAATAAGATTCAGCTGCATCACGAAGTTGCTTCATTGACAAGAAGTGAATCGCTGCAATACTGTTTTGCAGTTCTCGGTGCTGTAGTCCTGATCCTACATATCTTATAATAGCTGCTTCGCTTAGCTGGTACCGCACCCCAGGGGACATCCTGAAACAGTACTCCTTGACCGTCTCCTTTGATCGTCTGGTTGCATTTGCCATAGTAAAATGCACTTCTGCTTCGTCTGGGTTTGCTCCGAACTCGTCCTGTATAGCTTCAGCAAAACTGTTCCATGTCGTGTGGAGAATAGGTGAGGAATCGAGCCACATCTTGGCTGGTCCTTTATTCGTGTGTATATTGCGAGTAATACAAATTTCTCGTCCCATTGATAAGCATCAACCACTTTGTTGACTCGATCAATGAACTGGTTTACGGAAATGGCGTTCTCATCACTTGGATCAAACTCCGGCAATGTGTTTGCAATTCTTTCACCGATGCTTGTCTCATGACCTGTCCAATATGTCTGTTATCATTATTGATATTTTCGGGTTCCACTTCAATGATTTGCTGCTGTTGATTGTTTGCCATTGATGCTTCTGCATTTTGCCTTTGCATTGCGACTAGCTGACCCATCATATTCGTCAATGCTTTAATTTCATTTGGCAATTGTGAAATTGCCGCTGATTGTGACGTCATCGCTTCTTCTTGCTGCGTAGAAAGCCCAGCCGTTACTGGCATCTCTACTTCTTCCGATTGCTCAAATTCTATTAATCTTAGAATTAATTCAGCTCGGGTGCCTGAGCATGACAAATTTCTAGCTCGTAGCAGGTACCTTAACTCGTCTACTTTGAGTCCATCTATTTTCGTCATTTTTCCAAATTCGATCGTCTCTCTGACTTTGCTTTTACTATTTGCGCAATTCCCGTTGCATGTGTGCAAGCGAGACAACTGCTAAGTATTTCACAACGTTGGCGTCTGTTTGCGAATTTCACCACAACTTTTCGTATACACACAAGCCTTTTGTATGTACATACATATGTCTTCAAGTTCACACAGATTTCTGAAATCGTCTCTTGCTTCCACAGGTTCACTAAGATTCCTGATCTCTCTATTTTGAATTCGTCTGCCACGTGGAAAGAAACACATCCGTAATTTGCAATTTGAAATTTGCGAATTTGAAATTTGCGATCAGATCAAATTGTGGAAGTTATTAAATAAATACTTTAGTATGGGCAAAACGCCTACTTACTAGGGGTCTTAATTGCTTTGGCCGACAATATGGTATATTGTGCTGTCTATGGTATTTTTTGAATGTGGTATATTTTTAGTATTTTTGTATATTTGGTATATTTTGAGAAAAATATCGCAATATTTTGCTTTTATTCAAAATGGGTAGCGGGTATCTCACAGTCGAGCACATTGACTGTAGCTTTTTACTTGTTTTTCGCTTGCTTACACGCAATTAAGAACTCTAATTTCCAGTGCTCTCAGCTTCTCTCTCCACCGCAAAGCCGAGCTCTGACCTCTGTGCGGGTATAGATAAAACGATCTTTACTTATATATGTATGTATGTACGTAATAAACCGCTGCTTGTGTTTTGAATATATCAGGGAAAATGAAAAACTGTTGGGATACTTTGCGCGACCACGACATTTTGGTCCTTCGAGTCGGATAATCATCACTTTCCCATCGCTTGCTTCGTCATTAGCAATCCCGCAAGATAAGTATCAAACCGTTTCTTTCTCTGGCAGTTCTCAGTTCTCTGGCATCCAATTTCCACAATTTTCTTGGTCAAAAATTAACAAGTAGAAAGCTACAGTCGAGTGTACTCGACTGTGAGATACCCGCTACCCATTTTAAATAAAAGCAATAAATTTTGCGGTATTATTCTCAAAATATACCAAATATACTACGAAAATTGTATATGTGGTATATCGGTGTAGTACCGCATTCAAAATATACCATAGACGGCACAATATACCAGATTGTCACCCAAAGCAACTAAGAGCCCTGGTAAGTAGGTGTTTTTGCCCATACAAAAGTATTTCTTTAATAACTTCCAAAATTTTTATCTGATCGCAACCAAATTCTCAGGAATCATAACTACTATAGTTATTATTGTATTTATCAAAATTCGCAACTCTAGCTTTTAAATTACGATTGTTATTCGATTTTTTGATTTGCGGGGGCGGAAGGGGGCGTGGCAAAAATTTGAAACAAACTTGATCTGCGTGCAAACATAACAAATGCTGTCGAAAAATTAGAGCTTTATCTCTTATAGTCTCTGAGATTGGAATAGCTAAAATATCTTGTATCTTTTTGGATTTGGTCGAATTCCGTCTTTACTGAGTACATGTCCTAAAAATTCTGTATCTTGTTTCATAAATGAGCATTTATTTACTTGTATTTTTAATCTGTGTTCTTGGAGTTTTAAAAATTTTTCTAAAGCATGTTTGTGTTCTTCGAGCGTTGTTGAGAATATTAAAATGTCGTCTAAGTAGACTACACATATTTTGTTTATGTAATCTCTTAAAACATCATTCATTAATCTTTGAAAAGTTGCTGGTGCGTTTTTAGTCCGAATGGCATTCTAACGTATTCATAAAGTCCTAATGGTGAAACAAACGCTGTCTTCTCTATGTCTTCTTCAGCCATCAAGATTTGATGATAACCTTTTGCTAAGTCCAATGTACTGAAATATTGAGCCCTACCAAGTTTGTCTAATATTGAGTCCATGAGAGGTAACGGATATTTTTCTGGTATTGTTACATGATTTAATCGACGATAGTCTACACATAATCTATATTTTTGTACTCCTGAATTATCTATTTTCTTTGGCACCATGCATATAGGTGAGCTGTATTTACTTCTGCTTTTTCTTATTATGCCGTTTCTTTCCATTTCTAAAATTTGTTTTCGAATTTCTTCTTCATATTTTGGAGAACACCTGTAAATTTTCGAATTGATCGGTTGGTCCGTTATTGTTCTTATATTGTGAACCACTGTATTTGTATTTGTCAATTGGTCGCCTTCTTTATAGTATAACTTGTTAAATCTTTTGTTTAGATTGGTAATAATTTCCTTTTCTTCTAAATTTAAATCTGTTAAATTAAAGCTTTCAATTTCACTTACTTCCAAAACACAAGCCTCTTCAGGATGCTTGGAATGGAATGGAATTTCAGCATCATTTATCAGTTTAATTGTTTTCTTCTTGAAATCAATAAATTGAACGTTTCTTTGGATGAAGTCCATACCCAATAGAAAATCGTATGATTTATCCAGGGTAAAGCCACCCATCTTGAACGAACTTGTGGAGAATATTGAAATTCTCTTGGTGCTTCTGTCATAACTAAGTAATTATTAGTTTCAAACTTTGCATTAATTGTATGAATTGTTTTGAATATTTTTCAATTATTTTGTAAACATTTTCCTGCACTCTATTTGTGTTTAATATACTAATTGTGGATCAGTATCTAACAAAAAGTAAATTTACAATCTTCAATTGTTCCTTCTATTAAAATTTTTCTTTCATCCGAGGCTACTGGGTAAAAAATCTTTAGGGATTTCACTTGTTGTACTTTTATTATCCTCATCAATTATATTATCAACACTCATTGCCTCTGGGGATTCTGTCTAACATTTTGACTTTCATTTTTATTGTAATTATTATTTGGATATTGATGTGGATTATTGTTAGTATTCTGATTTTTGTTGATTATTGTTATAGTTATGATTGTATTGTGGATTAGTATTGTTATTCCTATTTTGTTGTTGATTGTTATATTGTCTCCTAGTATTTTGACTTTTTGGAAAATTGCCATTATTATTGTTGTTTTTATTATTATTATTGTTGTTATTATTATTATTTCTTTGATCAATATTGTTACCTGAGTCATTCTCGGTATTTTTACGAATTAACAATCTTTGATTTAAATTTCCAAAATTTAGACCGATATATTTAGCAATTTCATTTCTAACCATTTGCACTGTTGTTAATGGCATTAGCGAGACTGCCATGGAGCCTGCAGCTAATTTCTTTTATTCGTTGAATCAATAGTGAACTTAATATATTTACTAAGCTTTCATTATTTTCAAATACAGCAAAGTCTGTTATTTCTTCCACTATGTACCTTACCTTAATATCTAAATCTTTAATAGATGTCACTCTGAGATTGTTGATCTTCCTAGTCAAACCCATTTGGTCCATTCTTGGCCGGTCTCCTTACATTCCTCCCACGTTGTCGGTGTATTGATGGTGAGAACTGTTCTTGCCTGTCCTTGAATCTTCGTGTTGAATATAACGCTGAAAACCTGATCCGCATCATCTGCATATTCCTGCATAATCTGGTCCACTGAAGCAATGAATCCATGGAGAGTACCATCTTGTCCAGTAAATGTTGGAAGATATCGAGTTTCCTTTTCAATCTGGTTTCTAGCTCTTGTTCTTGAGTTCGCATTTGGTAGTTGCATTTGTTGAACAACAATTTGAGTGAGAGCCTGAATGCAATTCTGCATTTCGTTTATATTTTCGTTTTCCATTTTAAAGTTTATATATTTTTTTTAGATTTGTTAGTTTAGTTGCACAATTATGACTTTGTCCCTTTTATGCCACTATTGTTTTACACTTTTTCACTTTTGGCGATAATTGTTATGCCTTTTCAGCTAAGTTCAAATATCACTTCTTAGTGTGTGTTTTGTTTTTGTTTTAACTTTTTCACTTTCGATAACACTTGTTATGCCTTTTTCAGCTAGTTCAAATGTTACTTCTTAGTGTGTTATTAATTTATCCGTCCGTTCAGACCGGCTGCGCCAGTTATATATGTTTGACATATATATACATGAGTTGTATTTCAATAAATAAGAATGTACACAGTGTCGTAGATTTGAACTGGTTTATTCAGAGAATTGATACAAACTGAAGTTAAGCTGTGCAAGAAGTGCTATTTTATACTTGGATGTTGGCGGCAGCCAAACCGTCTGAGTTGTTTATAATTACGTTAGCATATTCTGACTTTAGAGTGCAAGCTTGTTTGTTTATGTTTACGTTAAAGAAGCTAGCAGTCCCAGTTTGGGTTATTAGTTTATAGTGGAAGCTTGAATGCTTATGTTTACATAATTGACGATCGCAATCCCGATCTAATGGAATGCTTTGTATGTGTTAGTGTTGGGTAAGTGGTAAGTGGTGACAAATGAGATGGGGAAGTGGTAAGTGGTGACAAATGTATAACTCGCGCTTTGCAGCGCTTAGAACTCGCTCCCCTACATTCGTTGGTTGAGCATATCAGTGCGATATCTCGTTTGCTCCCTCGAATTGTGTACTCCCTATTATTGTCCGAGAAGCTTAGTGGTTAGCTTAGGACAATTTAAAAATAATAATAAATAGAAAAAAAAAAAAATAGTTCAAAATAATAATTAAAAAAAAATAATAATAAATTTTTTTTTTTAATTTTCTTTTCGTTGTTGTTGGAAGCAACAAGATTTATTTTGTATTTTATTTTTATATTTTTTTTGTCGTTTCCTCTAATAACCTAAATAAAAAACAAGTAAGAAGCTACAGTCGAGTGTACTCGACTGTGAAATACTCACTACCCATTTTGAATAAAAGAAACATATTTTGCGGTATTTTCTCAAAATATACCGAATATATTGCAAAAATACTAAAAATATACCAAATGGTATATTTGGTATATCGACATAGTACCACATTCAAAATATACCATAGACGGCACAATATACCAGATTGTCAGCCAAAGCAACTAAGACCCCTAGTAAGTAGGTGTTTTTGCCCATACAAAAGTATTTCTTTAATAACTTCCAAAATTTTTATCTGATCGCAAACCAAATTTTCAGGAATCATAACTACTATAGTAAATATTGTATATACCAAAACTCGCAACTCTAGCTTTAAAATTACGCTTGTTATTCGATTTTTTGATTTTCGGGGGCGAAAGTGGGAGTGGCAAAATTTGAAACAAACATGATCTGCGTGCAAACATAACAAATGCTGTCGAAAAAAAATTATAGCTCTATCTCTTATAGTCTCTGAGATCCAGTGTTTCATACGGACAGACGGACAGACGGACAGACACACAGACGGACAGACGGACATGGCTAGATCGTCTCGGCTGTTGACGCTGATCAAGAATATATATATACTTTATAGGGTCGGAGATGCCTCCTTCTACCTGTTACATACATTTCCTGCCGGCACAAGTTATAATACCCTTCTACCCTATGGGTAGCGGGTATAAAAACAACAATAATAATGGCAATTTTCCAAAAAGTCAAAATACTAGGAGACAATATAACAATCAACAACAAAATAGGAATAACAATACTAATCCACAATACAATCATAACTATAACAATAATCAACAAAATCAGAATACTAACAATAATCCACATCAATATCCAAATAATAATTACAATAAAATGAAAGTCAAAATGTTAGACAGAATCCCCAGAGGCAATGAGTGTTGATAATATAATTGATGAGGATAATAAAAAGTACAACAAGTGAAATCCCTAAAGATTTTTTACCCAGTAGCCTCGGATGAAAAAGAAAAATTTTAATAGAAGGAACAATTGAAGATTGTAAATTTACTTTTTGTTAGATACTGGATCCACAATTAGTATATTAAACACAAATAGAGTGCAGGAAAATGTTTACAAAATAATTGAAAAATATTCAAAAACAATTCATACAATTAATGCAAAGTTTGAAACTAATAATTACTTAGTTATGACAGAAGCACCAAGAGAATTTCAATATTCTCCACAAGTTCGTTCAAGATGGGTGGCTTTACCCCTGGATAAATCATACGATTTTCTATTGGGTATGGACTTCATCCAAAGAAACGTTCAATTTATTGATTTCAAGAAGAAAACAATTAAACTGATAAATGATGCTGAAATTCCATTCCATTCAAGCATCCTGAAGAGGCTTGTGTTTTGGAAGTAAGTGAAATTGAAAGCTTTAATTTAACAGATTTAAATTTAGAAGAAAAGGAAATTATTACCAATCTAAACAAAAGATTTAACAAGTTATACTATAAAGAAGGCGACCAATTGACAAATACAAATACAGTGGTTCACAATATAAGAACAATAACGGACCAACCGATCAATTCGAAAATTTACAGGTGTTCTCCAAAATATGAAGAAGAAATTCGAAAACAAATTTTAGAAATGGAAAGAAACGGCATAATAAGAAAAAGCAGAAGTAAATACAGCTCACCTATGTGCATGGTGCCAAAGAAAATAGATAATTCAGGAGTACAAAAATATAGATTATGTGTAGACTATCGTCGATTAAATCATGTAACAATACCAGACAAATATCCGTTACCTCTCATGGACTCAATATTAGACAAACTTGGTAGGGCTAAATATTTCAGTACATTGACTTAGCAAAAGGTTATCATCAAATCTTGATGGCTGAAG